>NW_016926075.1:0-816 GCF_001483705.2 Eufriesea mexicana
TGAGCGCAGAAGTGCAAAGGATGACAATGTATAGCGGAAGATTCAAAGATATCCTAACATCACCCAGTCTAACCTAACCTATTCTAACCAAACCTAGCTCCACCTAACGTACCGAGACCACAATTTCCGGCCTCCCCAGCGCCAGGCCTAGAATTTTGGTGCACATTAGAGCGCAAAAATTCGCCGCATTGCAGTGTAGAGCACAAAAGTCAAAGATATACTAACCTAACCAGACCTTACCTGACCTAATTAAACTTAGCCTGACCCAACGTAACGTGCCGAGACCACTATTGCTGTCTCTCCAGGAGCAAAGCTGATCCCGTTAGAGGACAGTAGAGCGCAGAAATCCACAGGATAGCAGTGAAAAGCCCAGAAGCCAAAGCTATCCAATGCTAAGACAAACTAACACAACCAAACAAAACGTTGCATATCTCAAACCAACGTGCCGAGGCCACTGCTTCTGAAGTCCCCAGAGCCTAGCACAACACACTCGAGCACAGTAGAGTGCAGGAAGCTACCAAATAAAAGCGAATAGCTCAAACGTCAAAGACACCTGAAACGTACCTGACCCAACCAAGCCAAACCAAGTGATGACTAACGATATCTAACGAGCCGAGTCCACTGTTGGCATCTCCATCGCCGAACAGAATATATTAAAAGAGCGCAGATGACTAATGAATGGTAATGCGTAGCTGAAAAGCCAAACATATCCTACCATAACCCAGACATACCTAACCTGACCCGAAGTAACCCAACCCAACCTAGCGTGCCGAGAAAACTATTGCTGGCATCCCAGCGCCAAGCAGACGATATTAC
>NW_016926076.1:0-531 GCF_001483705.2 Eufriesea mexicana
GTTATGTCACGTATAGATAGGTTAGGAGAGAATAGCTTTGACTTTAGTGCCATGGTCTGCTATTAGGTAGGTATCTGCGCCCTACAGTGGCCTGATATTTTGTGCCTGTCTCTGGGAAGGCCAGCAGTGGTGGTGTCGGCACTATATGTTGTGTCGCGTTACGTTCGGTTATGTTGCGCTGGTCTAAGTTTGGATACGACAGCTTTGACTTTTGTGCTGTACACCGCCATTGAGTCGATTCCTGCGATCTACTGTGCTCTAGTATGTCCTGCTTGGCTCCAGAGTTGGCAGCAATAGCGGTCTTCGCAAGCTAGGCTGAGTTTGGCTATATTCGTTTGTGTTCCGTTTGCATTGGTTGGACAATGGTAACTTTGAATTTCCTGATGTACACTCCGATTATATGAACTTCTGTGTTCTACTCTCCACTGAGGCTTTCTGCTCTGCTCTGTGGGGGCCAGCGATAGTTCTCGCGGCACGATAGGTTGAGTTATGTTAGGTTTTGTCATGTTACGGTTTGTTAAGTTACGAGAT
>NW_016926076.1:1110-2332 GCF_001483705.2 Eufriesea mexicana
TCTGATAAACACTGCAATTACATGGATTTCTGAGTTCTACTCTCCACTAACGTGTTCCGCTTGACTATGGGGAGGCCAGCAATAGTGGTCGCGGCACGTTAGGTTCAGTTATGTTTTGTTTGGTTACGTTAGGTTGCGCTTGGTTAGGTTATGTTTGGTTAGGATAGCTCTGCCTTTCTTGCTATACACTGTTATTCGGTGAATATCTGTGATCTACTATAGTTTACTACATTCTGCGTGGCTGTCGGGAGGCCAGCAGCAGTGGTCGCAGCAGCCTATGTTGGGCTATGCTACGTTTACTTCGGGTTTGTTAGGTCAGGTTATGCTTGGATATCTACGGCTTTTGTGCTATTCACCGCAATGCGGTGGGTTTCTGCGCTCTTCTGCGCTCTAATACACTCTGCTTGCCTCTGTGGAGGCCACCAGTGGTGGTCTCATCAGTTTGAGTTGCGATATGCTACGTGTGGGTTCGTTACGTTTAGCTAGGTTAGGATAGGCTACCCTGAAATTTATGCTATGCACTGCAATGCGGAGGATTTCTGCGAACTACTGTGCCCTAGTACACTATTCACGACTCTGAGAATGTCAGAAATAGTTGTTACTTCATTTTAGGTTGGGTCAGGTTACGTATGTATATGTTACGTTTTGCTAGATTATGACAGGCTACTATGATATTAGTGCTCTTCACTGCTATTCGGTGGATTTCTGCGCTCCAATGTGCTCTATTACGCTCTGCTTGGCTCTGGGAGGCTAGCAATATTGCCCTCATCACGTTATATTGAGTTACATTACGATTGTATAGGTTAGGTTAGGCAATGTTGTGTCAGGATATGTCTGAATCTTGTTCTATACACTTTAATGCGGTTGATTTCTGCGCTCTGCCGAGCCCTACTACTTTCAGTTTTGCGCTGTGGAAGCCAGCAATAGTGGTCTCGGCACGTTATGTCCATCTACTCAACATTCGGTTATGTTGCGATTGGGAGGTTAGGATATGGTAATTCAGACTTTCGTGGTATACACGTCTGTACGCGAATTCATACGCTCTACTGTGATCTAATATGTTCTGCTTCGCACTGGGGTGGAAGGTAATTATACTCCGCGACACTGTGATCTAATATGTTCTGCTTCGCACTGGGGTGGAAGGTAATTATACTCCGCTCACGTCAGTTTGGGTTATGTTACTTTTCGTTGTGTTAGGTTAGGAAGGCTTGGATAGGATTCC
>NW_016926077.1:0-528 GCF_001483705.2 Eufriesea mexicana
TTGTTACGGTTGGTCAATTTAAGAGATTATAGCTTTGACCTTTGTGCTGTAAACCTCTCTTGGATGTATTTCTGCGCTTTACTGGACTCTAACGTCTTCTGCTTTGCTCCGGGTATATCAGCAATAATGGCCTAGTCACGTTAGGTTGAGTTAGTTTAAGTTTAGCTATATTACGTCTGGGTAAGTTAGGATAGGATAATTATGACTTTTATGCCATACCCTGCGGTTCGGTCGATATCTGTGCACGGTTTTTCTCCACTAGCATTTGCCCGACTTTGGGGAGGCCAGAAACGGTGGTCGTGGCGCGACATGCGTAGTCATGTTACGTTTGTCGGTGCTACGTTTGGTTACGTTAGCATAGGGTACCTTCGACTTTTTAGCTAAGCACCGCCATTCTGTGGACTTCTGCGGTGTACTGTGCGCTATCACACTCTGTTTGTGTCTGGACCGTGGTCGCGACAGGTAAGGCTGTTCTGTGTTACGTTTGTAAGGATAGTATTGGCTATGTTTGGTTGGAATGGCTTCGAC
>NW_016926078.1:0-1864 GCF_001483705.2 Eufriesea mexicana
TGTTACGTTTGGCTTGTTTAGGATAGGATAGCATTGACTTTAGTGATATTGCCTGCTATTAGGCGGACTTCCGCGGTCATCGGTGCTCCAATATCTTCAGGTTGGTTCCGGGGAGGCAAGCAAAGGTGGTCTTAGCACATCCGCGGAGGCAAGCAAAGGTGGTCTTAGCACGTAATGCTAAGTCAGGTTACGTTCGGTTAGGTTGGGCTAGGCTAAGTTTGGTTAGGACAGCTTTACCTTTTTTGCTTTGCGCTGCTATTCGGAGGGCTTCTGCGTTCTGCTGTGCTCTGGTATTTCCTCCTTGCATTTGGGGGGGGGGGATCAGTAACGGTTTCCGAACGTTAGGTTGAGTTAGGTTACGTTTGCTTATGTTACGTTTGGTTACGTTAGGATACGATAGCTTTGGCTTTAGTGTTGCAGTCTGCTGTTAGGTGGGTTTCTGGGGACAACAGTGCTCTAACACTTTCAGCTTGGCTTTGGGAAGGCCAACGTTATTGTACTCGGCACGTTATGATGAGCCAGGTCACGTTCGGTTAGGTTGGGTTGGGATAAGTTTGGTGAGGATAGCTTTAACTTTTGTGATATACACTGCTATTTGGAGGATTTCTGCGCTCTACTGTGCTCTAGTATGTCCTACTTGGCCCTGGGAAGGCTAGCAATAGTGGTCTATGCTCGTTACGCTGAGTCAGGTTCCGCTCCGTTTGGTTGGGTTGAGTCAAGCTTGGTTATGATAGCCTGACCTTTTGTGCCGTGCACTGCTATTCGTAGGACTTCTGTGCTCTGATGTGGTCCTGTATGTCCTGCTTGGCTCTGGGGCGGGGGGCTAGAAGCAAAAGCGGTTTCTGCACGTCAGTCTGAGTTATGCCATATTTGACTGTGCTCTGTTGGTTCGGTTTCGGCTTTCGTAGCTTTGGCTTTTCTGACGCACACTGGGGTTCCATGGATTTCTCCGTTCTGGTCCCCACTAGTATGCTCTGTTTGGATATGGGGATGCCAGCAATAGTGGTCGCGGCACGTTAGCTTGAGCTTTGTTACGTTTGGTTGTATTACGATTGGTTAGGTTGGGAGAGGTTAGGTTTGACTTTAGTACCATAGTCATCTCTTAGGTGGATTTCTGTGCCCTGCAGTGCTCTAATGTATTCGGCCCAGCTCTGGGATATGGAGAGCTTCAATTTTGTGCTGTACAATGCGATTCGGTGGATCTCTGCGCTCTACTGTGATCTAGTATGGCCTACATGGTCCTGGGGATGGCAGACATAGCGGGCACCACAGGTTATGTTTAGTTAGGCTATGTTCGCTTATGCTCTGTATGTTTTGGTTAGGATTGTGTAGGTTCGACTTTCCTGATATACACATCGGTTCTATGGACTTCTGCGTTCTACCCTCCAACTATGTGTTCTGCTTGGCCCCGGGCAGGCCTGTAATAGTGGTCGCGCCATTATAGCTTGATTTTGGCTAAGCTTGGTTGTGTTAGGGATGGTTAGGTTAGGAGAGGACAACTTTGGCATTAGTGGCAGAGACCGCTATTCGTTGCATCTATGCGCCCTGCTGGGCTGTAATATTTTCAGCATGGCTCTGCGAATGCCAGCAATGGTGGTCTGGGCACCTTACGTTGGGTCCGGTTACGTTCGTTTATGTTGGACCTGTTTAAGTTTGAATAGCATAGCTTGAACTCTTATGCTAAACACTGCTATTCGGAGGACTTCTGCCCTCTACTACGCTGTAACAGGACCTGCTCGGCTCTGGGTTGTGCAGCAATATCTGGGCAGGGCAGCAATGTCGCTCTCGGCACGTTAGGATGAGTCATGCTATGTTCGGTTATGTTCCGTTTGTTTGAGTTTGGTTTGGGTTGCTTTGGCTCTTC
>NW_016926078.1:2051-24635 GCF_001483705.2 Eufriesea mexicana
TTCTGCGTTCTACTCTCCGCTAATGCATTCTGCTTGGCTCCGCGGCGGCCAGCAATAGTGGTCGCTGCACGTTACGTTGATTTATGAAACGTTTGTCAAGGATACGACAGGATAACCTTGACCTTAGTACCATAGTCTGCTGTTAGCTGGATATCTGCTGCCTAACGTGCTCTAATATCTTCAGCTTCCCACTGGCGAGGCAAGCAATTGCGGTCTCGGCACGTTAGCTTGAGCTATGCTATATTTGTCTATGTTCGGTTGTTTGGGTGAGGTTTGGGTACCTTTGACTACTCCGATATGCACCGCGATTATATGTTTTTCTGCGTTCTACGCTCCAATAATGTGTACTGCATGGCGCTCGGAAGGCCTGCCCTAGTGATTGCAGAACTTTATGCTGTGTCATGTTACGCTCGGTTATGTTGGGTTAGGCAAAGTCTGGTCTGAATAGCTCTAACTTTTGTGCTGTACACTGCTATTCGGTGGATTACTGCGCTCTACTGTGCACTAGTATGCCCCCCTCGTCTCTGCGGTGGGCGGCAATAGCGGTCTCGACACTTCAGGTTGAGTTAGGCTATGTTTGGCTGTGTTCTGTATTTTGGGTTATGTTTTTGTGGCACAGTCCTTTCTGATATCCACTGTCAATCTATGGATTTCTCCGTTCTACTCTCCACTAATGTGTTCTGCTTGGCTTTGAGGAGGCCGGTACTAATGGACGCGGCACGTTATGCTGAGTTATGTTACGTTCGGTTACGTTTCGGTTGGATAGGTTGGGGGAGGATAGCTGTGACTTTAGTGCTATCGCCTGCTACTAAATGTGTTTCTGCGCACTAAGGTGCTCCAATGTTTTCAGCTCGGCTCTAGCAAGGCCAGCTATAGTGGTCTCAGCACTATATGCTGAGTTAGGTTATGTTCGGGTACGATGGGTTGGGATATGATTGTTCTGCATAGCTCTATCTTTTGTTCTGTACACTGCCATTTTCTTGATACCTGCGATCTACTGTCCTCTAGCATGTCCTGCTTGGCTCTGGGGAGGCCAACAATAGTGGTCGCGGCTCGTCAGGTTGATTTATGTTACGTTTGGTTAGGTTAGGGGATAATGGCCTTGACTTTAGAGCCATAGTCTGCTGTTAGGTGGATTTGTGCTCCCTACAGTGCTGTAACATCTTCTCGGATATTAATATCGTCTCGGTGCTCTACGTTGCGTCAGGTTGATTCGGATAGGATGGGTTATGCTAAGATTGGTATGGAGAGCTTCAATTTTGTGCTGTACAATGCGATTCGGTGGATCTCTGCGCTCTACTGTGATCTAGTATGGCCTACATGGTCCTGGGGATGGCAGAAATAGCGGGCACCACAAGTTATGTTTAGTTAGGCTATGTTCGCTTATGCTCTGTATGTTTTGGTTAGGATTGTGTAGGTTCGACTTTCCTGATATACACATCGGTTCTATGGACTTCTGCGTTCTACCCTCCAACTATGTGTTCTGCTTGGCCCCGGGCAGGCCTGTAATAGTGGTCGCGCCATTATAGCTTGATTTTGGCTAAGCTTGGTTGTGTTAGGGATGGTTAGGTTAGGAGAGGACAACTTTGGCATTAGTGGCAGAGACCGCTATTCGTTGCATCTATGCGCCCTGCTGGGCTGTAATATTTTCAGCATGGCTCTGCGAATGCCAGCAATGGTGGTCTGGGCACCTTACGTTGGGTCCGGTTACGTTCGTTTATGTTGGACCTGTTTAAGTTTGGATAGCATAGCTTGAACTCTTGTGCTAAACACTGCTATTCGGAGGACTTCTGCCCTCTACTACGCTGTAACATGACCTGCTCGGCTCTGGGTTGTGCAGATGAGTTAGCCTGTGTCCGGCTATTTTCTGTTGGCCTGGGTTAGGCTTGGGTAACTTCGACCTTTCCGATGTACACTGCGATTCTATGGCTTTCTGCGTTCTACTCTCCAATAATGTGTTCTGGTTGGCTCTGGCGAGGCCAGCTATAGTTGTCGATGCACGTTATGTGAAGTTAGGTTACATTTAGTTATGCCACGATTGGTTAGGATATGCGGGGTAGTTTGGCCTTAGAGCTATAATATGCTATTGGGCGTATTTTTGCGTCCTACAGTACTCTAACGCTTTCAGCTCGGCGCTTGGAATGCCAGCAATGGTGGCCTCGGCACGCTACGTTGAATGAGGTTACGTTCGGTTAGGTCGGTTTAGACTACGTTTGGTTAGGGCAGCTTTATCTTTCGTTCTGCACACTGACATATTGTAGACTTGAGCGCTCTACTGCGCTCTGGTATATCCTGCTCAGATCAGGGGTGATAGCAATAGCGGCATAGGCACGTTAGGTTGAGTTATGGTATGTTTGGCTATGTTCTGTTTGTTTGGATTAAGTCTGGGTGGCTTTGACTTTTCCGATATGCACTGCGGTTCTATGGATTTCTTCGTACTACTCACCACGTATGTGTTCTGCTTTGCTCTGGGGAGGCCAGCAATAGTGGTCGCGGAACGATATGTCGAGTTACCTCACGTTTGGTTATGTGACGATCGGTTGCGTCACGATTGGTTAGGTTAGGAGGGGCTAGCTATGCCTTTTCAGCTTTACGCTGTTATTCGGCGTATTTCTGCACTCTACTGTGCTCGAGTATGCTTAGCTTAGCTCTGGGAGGGCCAGCAACAGTGGTATCGGCACGTTACTCTGACTATCGCTACGTTTGGTTTTGTTAGGTTGGGACAGGTTTCTGTTAGGATGCCTTTGACTTTTTGCTTTACACTGTAACGCGGCGGACTTCTGCGCTCTACTGTTTTCTGGTATATTCTGCTTGGCTATGTGGAGGTCAGCAATATTGTTCTAGGCACGTTATGTTGGGCTAGGTTACGTTTGGTTATGCTATGTTTGGTTAGGTTAGTCTAGGATAGCTTTGACTTTTGTGCTACACACTGCTATACGGTGAATTTCGGCACTCTGCTGTGACCTAATATGCTCTGCTTTCCTCTGGGGGGGGGGGGGCAAAAACAGGGGCCGCGTCGCGTTATGTGGATTTATGATACGTTTGGATAGGTTAGGTTTGTCTGTGTTAGGATAGGATATCTTTGACTTTTGAGCTATACACTGCCTCTCGGTCGGCTTCTGCGATATGCTATTCTCCAATATGATCTGCTTGGCACTTGGGAGGCCAAAAATAGTGGTCTCGTCTCGTCAAGTTTAGTTAGTCTTCGCTTGATTTGGTTAGGTTTGGTTGCGTTAGGTTTTGATATATTTGACTTTTGTGCCTTACTCTGATATTACGTAGCCCTCTGCGCTCCACTGAGCCCCAGTATATTCTGCTTCGCGGTGGAGATTCCGGCAATAGTGGTCTCGGCACGTTAGGCTCAATTAGGATACATTTGATTATACCACGTTTGGATAGGTTAGGGCAGGATATCTTTGATTTTTGCGTTGTACACTGCCGTTCGGTGGATTTCTGCTATCTGCATTGCTCTACTGTGCTCGGTTCGAATTTGCGGAGGCTAGCAATAGTGGTCGTGGCACGAAAGTTTGAGTTAGGTTGCGTTTAGTCGTGATAGGTTATGTTAGGGTAGGGTAGTGTAGCTTTGACTTTTGTGGTATACACTGATATTCGGTAGACTTCAGCGATCCACTGTGAACCGATATGTTCAGCTTGTCACTGGGAAGTACCGAAATTGCAGTTTCGGCAAATTATACAGGCTTAGCCTACGTTTGGGTGGTTTTGGTTGGGCCATGTTAACTTATGTTACCTATACTTTTGTGCTTTTCACTGCAACGCCGCGGATTTCTGTTACCTACAGTGGTCTAGCATATTCTGCTTGGCTGCTGGGATGTCAGGAACAGCGGTGTAGGTCGGTAAAGTGTAGTTAGGTTACGTTTGCTTATGCAACGTTTGGTTAGGTTAGGATGGGACTTCTTTGAATTATGACTTATACACTGCTATTCGGTGGATTGGTGAGCTCTACTGTGATCTAGTATGCACTGCTTTGCTCTGGGGAGGCCGGAAACATTGGTGGCTGCGCGTTATGTAGAGTTATGTTAGGTACGGTTGTGTTTGTTTGGGTTATGATTGTGTATCTTCGACATTAGTGCAGTACACAGAAATGCTGTGTCTTTCTGCGGTCTACCGTGCTTTAGTATGTTCTGCTTGGCTCTGTGGGTCAAAGTGATAGTGGTCCTGCCGAGTTAGTTTGAGATAAGCTCCGCCTGGTTCTGCTGGGTTAGCTATGGTTATGTTTGGATAGCTACGACTTTTCTGCTTTACTCTGCGATTCTATGGATACCTGCCCTCTGCTCTCCCCTAATATTCTCCGCTCGCCACTGTGCAGGCCAGCAATATTAATCGCGTCACGTAAGATTGCGTTATGTTACGTTTGGGTACGTTACGATTGGTTAGGTCAGGAAGGGCTAGTTTTGACTTTTGTGCTATACACTGCTATTCGTTGGATGTATACGCTCTACAATGCTCTACCATACTCTGCTCGTCTCTGTGGAGGATGAGTGGTCCCGGTACGATAGGTACTGTTATTCTACGTTTGGTTAGGATAAGTTTGCCTCGGTTCAGTCTGGATGGATTTGGCTTTCGTGGTTTACACTGCTATGCGGCTGATTTCCGCGCTCTGCTGCCCTCTGCTATCCTCTGCTCGACTGTGGGAAGGCCAGCAATAGTAGTCACGGCAGGTTATGTTCAGTGAGTCTACGTTCGGTTAGGTCTGGTCAGGATATGTTAGTTCAGGATATCTCTGACTTTTGTGCAATAAAATTAGATTTGGTGGCTTTCCGCGTCCTACTGTGCTGTAGTATATTCAGCTTGTCTCTGGGGTGGACGAATTGATGGTCTCGGCACGGTATGTTAAGATATGTTACGTTAGGACAGGTTAAGTTTGTTTGGAATAGGTTTTGGATATCGTTGACTTTTCTGCCGTACACTGCGATTCTGTGGATTTCTGCGCCTTACTCTCTTTTAATATGTACTGCTTGGCACTGGTGATGTCAGGGATATTGTTGTCGGCACGTTAGGCTGGGTCTGGCTGCGCTTGGTAGGGCTACGATTGGTTAGGTCACAACAGGTTACCTTTGACTTTTGCGCTGTGCACTGATTTTCGGTGGACTTCTCCGCTCCACACTCCTCTAATACGTTCTGCATGGCGGTGGGGTGGTCAGCAATTATGGTCAAGGCACTTTGGGTTGGGATGGGTTACGTTTGTCTATGTTACGTTTGGGTAGGTTGGGATAGGATAACTATGACTTTTTGCTGTACACAGCTATTCGGTGGGTTTCTTCCTTCGTCGTTGCCCTGCTATACACTAATCGAATCTGGGAAGGCCATAAATCGTGTGCGTGGCACGACAGGTTGTGTTAGGTAACGTTTGGTTTGGTTTGGTTAGGTTAGGTTAGGTTAGGTTTGGCTAGGATGGCTTTGACTTTTGCGCCATACGCAGATGCTCGGTGAATTTCTGCGCTCTGCCGTGCTCTAATTTGTTCTGCTTCGCTGTGGAGTTGCCAGCAGTAGTGGTCTCGCCCCGTTAGGTTTAGTTATTCTATGTTCGGTTAAGTTATGATAGATATGGTTCGATTGTGGTACCTTCCATTTTTGTGGTATGAATTGCTATTTGGTGGCCTTCTGCGCACCACTGTATCCCATTATGCTCTGCTAGAACCTGCGGAGGCCAACAATCGTGGTCGTGGCACGATGGGTTTTGTTAGGCTACGTCTGTTATGCCACAATTGTATAAGCTAGGACAGGGCAGCTTTGACGCTTGTGCTGTACACGGCTGTTCGGTGCATTTCTATGCGCAACATTGATCTACTTCACTCAGTTTGTCTCACAGGTGGCCCGTAATAGCTGTCTTGGCGCGCCAGTTTGAGTTTGGCAACGTTGGTTAGTGTACGTTAGTTTGGCTTAAGCCTGGATAGCTTCGACTTTCGTTGTATAAGCGGATGTTCGGTGGATTCTGCGCCCTACTGTGCTCTAGCTTGTACTGCTTGTCTCTGGGAGGCCAGCAATAGTGCACGCAGCACGTTAGGTTGATATAGATTACGTTTGGTTATGTTACGCCATCTCTGGTTAGGTTTGGGTAGCTTCGACTGTTCTGATGTACACTGCGATTCCATGGAGCCCTGCTCTCCCCTCTCCTCTATTATGCTCTGCTTGCCTCCATGAAGGCCAGCAACACTGGTCTAGGCACGTTAGGTTCGGTTGGGATGTCCGATTGTGCTGCGTTTGGTTTGGTTAGGATAGGATAACTTTGACTTTACTGCCATTCACAGATATTCGGTTGATTTCTGCGGCCAACATTACCCAACTCTACCATGCTCGACCCTGAGGCTGCCAGCAATAGTGGTCGTGACACCAAGTGATGGGTTAGGTTCCGTTTGGTTAGGCTAGGTTGGGTCTGCTTTGTTCATGATGGCTTGGACTTTTGCGTTATACCCTGATATTCGTTGGATTTCTGCGCTCTACTGCGCTCTAATGTAATCTGCTTGGCTATGTGAAGGCCAGCAATAATTTTCGCGGCCCGTAAGGTGGCGGTAGATCACGTTTGGTTCTGTCAGGCTAGTTTGAGTCTGGTTAGGGTAGATTTGACGTTTGCACCGAAGACTGAATTTCTGCGCTCTGCTCCCGTCTAATATATTCTGCTTGGATCTGGGCGCCATCAATAGTGGTAGCGGCAGGATAGGTAGATTTCGGTTACGTTAGGTAATGCTACGGTTGGTTAGGTTAGGAAAGTATAACTATGACTTTTGCGTTATACACCGATATTCGGTGGAATTCTCCACCATACTGTGCTCTAAAACTCCCGGCTTTGCCCTGCGGAGGCCAGAAATAGTTTCCGCGGCACGATAGGTTGGGTTATGTTACGCTTGGTTACGTTATGTTGGCATGCGTTTGGTTTGTGTAGATTTGACCTTACTGCCATACACTGCCACTCTATTGACGACTGCGTCCAGTTCTCCTCCAATATTTTCTGCTTGGCGATGGGGATGCCAGCAGTATTGGTCTAGACACGTTAGGTTGGGTTAGGTTACGTTGGGTTATTTTACGTTTGCTTAAGTTAGGACAGGATTGCTTTGGCTTTTACTCTACACACTGCTATTCGTTGGATTTCTGCGCTCTTCGCTGTTCTACTCTACTCTGTTCGACTCCCGGGAGGCCAGCTATAGTGGTCGCCGCACGTTAGGTTAAGTTGTGTTACGTATGGTTAGGCTAGATTAGGTTAAGCTTGGTTAGGATGGCTTTGACCTTTTCGTTGTAATCTGCTGTTCGATCGATTTCTGCGCACGGCATTGCTAAACTACCACCAGCTTGTCTCTGAAGAGGCCAGCAGTAGCGGTCGTTGAACGTTTGGTTTGGTTAGGTTACGCTTGGTTTGATAAGGATGGCTTTGACTATTGTGCTATACACTGCTATTCGGTGGATTTCAGCGCTCTGATGCGCTCTAGTGTATGCCGCTTGGCTATGGAGATGTCAGCAATATTGATTTCTGCACGACGTTCTCAGTTATGTTGCGTTAGGTTACGTTACGTTTGGCTAGATTAGGACAGGATAGCTTCGATCACTGTGATATACACTGCTGTTCTGCGGATTTATGCGCTTTACATTGCTCTACTGTTCTTCGCTCGACTCCGGGGAGTCCAGCAACAGCGGTACCGTAATAGCTGTCTTGGCGCGCCAGTTTGAGTTTGGCAACGTTGGTTAGTGTACGTTAGTTTGGCTTAAGCTTGGATAGCTTCGACTTTCGTTGTATAAGCGGATGTTCGGTGGATTCTGCGCCCTTCTGTGCTCTAGCTTGTACTGCTTGTCTCTGGGAGGCCAGCAATAGTGCACGCAGCACGTTAGGTTGATATAGATTACGTTTGGTTATGTTACGCCATCTCTGGTTAGGTTTGGGTAGCTTCGACTGTTCTGATGTACACTGCGATTCCATGGAGCCCTGCTCTCCCCTCTCCTCTATTATGCTCTGCTTGCCTCCATGAAGGCCAGCAACACTGGTCTAGGCACGTTAGGTTCGGTTGGGATGTCCGATTGTGCTGCGTTTGGTTTGGTTAGGATAGGATAACTTTGACTTTACTGCCATTCACAGATATTCGGTTGATTTCTGCGGCCAACATTACCCAACTCTACCATGCTCGACCCTGAGGCTGCCAGCAATAGTGGTCGTGACACCAAGTGATGGGTTAGGTTCCGTTTGGTTAGGCTAGGTTGGGTCTGCTTTGTTCATGATGGCTTGGACTTTTGCGTTATACCCTGATATTCGTTGGATTTCTGCGCTCTACTGCGCTCTAATGTAATCTGCTTGGCTATGTGAAGGCCAGCAATAATTGTCGCGGCCCGTAAGGTGGCGGTAGATCACGTTTGGTTCTGTCAGGCTAGTTTGAGTCTGGTTAGGGTAGATTTGACGTTTGCACCGAAGACTGATGTTCTATGGACATCTGTGCTCTACAGTGCTCTATCGCATTCTGCTTGTCTCTGGAGAAGCTAGCAATGATAGTCGTGGCACGTTAGGTTTAGTTATTCCACGTATAGTTAGTCGGGTTAGGTCAGTCTATGTCATGGCGTCTTCGACTTTTGCGCTATACATTGCTTCTTGGTGGCTCTCTGCGCTGTACTGTGCTTTACTATACACTGTTCGACTCTAGGGAGGCCAAAGTTAGTGGTCATTGCACGATAGGTTGCGTTAAGACACGTTTGGTAATATTACGCTTGGTAAGGTAAGGATTTGGTTGCTATGACTTTTTTGCTATGTACCGATGTTCGAAGGATTTCTCTGCCTTACTGTGCTCTAATATGCCCTCCTTTGCTCTGGAGAGGACAGAAATTGTAGCCGCGGCGCGTTAGGTTGTGATCGGTTACGTTTGGTAAGGTTCTGTTTGTTTGCCTTCGGTTGGGATGCCTTTGACTCCTTTTCTGTACACCGTAATGAGGTGGGCTTCTGCGCTCTACTCTGCTCTAATATGTTCTGCTTGGCTCTGAGGAGGGCAGCAAAAGCGGTTTCGGTACGTTAGGAGATATTACGTTATGTTTGGTTGCGATGCGCTTGGTTAGGTTATTATGATATTCCTGATACCTTTGCGCTATACGCAACTATTCGGTGGATTTCTGCGCCCTACTGTGACCTGATGCAAGTAATAGTGGTAGTGTCACTTTCGTTTGAGACACGTTACTTTTGGTTATGTTACGTTAGCTTTGGCTAGGTTTGGATATCTTCGAATTCTCCGCTATTCACTGCGATTCTATGGATTTCCGCGCTCTACTATCCTGTTTTTGTTTTGTTTGGCTCCGCAGATGCCAGCAATAGTGGTCGAGTCACGTTAGGTTCAGTTGTGACACATTTACCTATGTTACGATTGGCTAAGTTAGGAGAGTGTAGCCTTGACTTTTGTGCTATACAGTTCTATTCTGTGGATTTCTGCGCTCCACTGTGCTCTAATATGTTCTGCTTGTCTCTGCGTAGGCGAGCAATAACGCTCGTGGCACCTTCAGTTGAGTTAGGTTACGCCTCGTTTGGTTAGGTTAGGTTAGGCTTGGTAAGCATGGCTTTTACTTTTGCGCTATGGGCCGCTATCCGTGGATTTCTGCGCTCTACTTTGACCGAATATTCTCTGCGTGGCGACGGGGAGGCCAGAGATAGTGGTCACGGCACGTTAGGCTGTGTTAAGTTGCGTATGGTTATGTTAAGGTTGGCTAAGTTAGGAGAGGGTGGCTGTGACTTTTGTGCCGCAAACTTCTATTCTGTGGGCACCAGTGCACTACGTTGCACTACTATGCGCCGCTCCACCCTCGGGAGGCCAGCAATAGAGGTCGCGGCACGTAAGGTTGTGCTAGCTTACGTTTGGTTAGGTTAGGTAAGGCTAAGTTTCGTCAGTACGGTTTTGGCTTTCCTGCTGTAAACTCTTATTCGGAGGATTCCTGCCCCCTATTGTGATCTACTTTGATCTGCTTGGCCCTGTAGAGGCCAGCAATAGTTGCGGCACGTTATGTTGAACATTGTTACGTCCGGCTGGGATATGTTAGTTTGGATTAAGTTAGGGTAGCTTTTACTTTTCTGCTGTACACTGCGGTTCTCAGGACTTCTGCGCTCTACTCCCGTCTAATATATTCTGCTTGGATCTGGGCGCCATCAATAGTGGTAGCGGCAGGATAGGTAGATTTCGGTTACGTTAGGTAATGCTACGGTTGGTTAGGTTAGGAAAGAATAACTATGACTTTTGCGTTATACACCGATATTCGGTGGAATTCTCCACCATACTGTGCTCTAAAACTCCCGGCTTTGCCCTGCGGAGGCCAGAAATAGTTTCCGCGGCACGATAGGTTGGGTTATGTTACGCTTGGTTACGTTACGTTGGCATGCGTTTGGTTTGTGTAGATTTGACCTTACTGCCATACACTGCCACTCTATTGACGACTGCGTCCAGTTCTCCTCCAATATTTTCTGCTTGGCGATGGGGATGCCAGCAGTATTGGTCTAGACACGTTAGGTTGGGTTAGGTTACGTTGGGTTATTTTACGTTTGCTTAAGTTAGGACAGGATTGCTTTGGCTTTTACTCTACACACTGCTATTCGTTGGATTTCTGCGCTCTTCGCTGTTCTACTCTACTCTGTTCGACTCCCGGGAGGCCAGCTATAGTGGTCGCCGCACGTTAGGTTAAGTTGTGTTACGTATGGTTAGGCTAGATTAGGTTAAGCTTGGTTAGGATGGCTTTGACCTTTTCGTTGTAATCTGCTGTTCGATCGATTTCTGCGCACGGCATTGCTAAACTACCACCAGCTTGTCTCTGAAGAGGCCAGCAGTAGCGGTCGTTGAACGTTTGGTTTGGTTAGGTTACGCTTGGTTTGATAAGGATGGCTTTGACTATTGTGCTATACACTGCTATTCGGTGGATTTCAGCGCTCTGATGCGCTCTAGTGTATGCCGCTTGGCTATGGAGATGTCAGCAATATTGATTTCTGCACGACGTTCTCAGTTATGTTGCGTTAGGTTACGTTACGTTTGGCTAGATTAGGACAGGATAGCTTCGATCACTGTGATATACACTAGTTTTTGTTTTGTTTGGCTCCGCAGATGCCAGCAATAGTGGTCGAGTCACGTTAGGTTCAGTTGTGACACATTTACCTATGTTACGATTGGCTAAGTTAGGAGAGTGTAGCCTTGACTTTTGTGCTATACAGTTCTATTCTGTGGATTTCTGCGCTCCACTGTGCTCTAATATGTTCCGCTTGTCTCTGCGTAGGCGAGCAATAACGCTCGTGGCACCTTCAGTTGAGTTAGGTTACGCCTCGTTTGGTTAGGTTAGGTTAGGCTTGGTAAGCATGGCTTTTACTTTTGCGCTATGGGCCGCTATCCGTGGATTTCTGCGCTCTACTTTGACCGAATATTCTCTGCGTGGCGACGGGGAGGCCAGAGATAGTGGTCACGGCACGTTAGGCTGTGTTAAGTTGCGTATGGTTATGTTAAGGTTGGCTAAGTTAGGAGAGGGTGGCTGTGACTTTTGTGCCGCAAACTTCTATTCTGTGGGCACCAGTGCACTACGTTGCACTACTATGCGCCGCTCCACCCTCGGGAGGCCAGCAATAGAGGTCGCGGCACGTAAGGTTGTGCTAGCTTACGTTTGGTTAGGTTAGGTAAGGCTAAGTTTCGTCAGTACGGTTTTGGCTTTCCTGCTGTAAACTCTTATTCGGAGGATTCCTGCCCCCTATTGTGATCTACTTTGATCTGCTTGGCCCTGTAGAGGCCAGCAATAGTTGCGGCACGTTATGTTGAACATTGTTACGTCCGGCTGGGATATGTTAGTTTGGATTAAGTTAGGGTAGCTTTTACTTTTCTGCTGTACACTGCGGTTCTCAGGACTTCTGCGCTCTACTCCCGTCTAATATATTCTGCTTGGATCTGGGCGCCATCAATAGTGGTAGCGGCAGGATAGGTAGATTTCGGTTACGTTAGGTAATGCTACGGTTGGTTAGGTTAGGAAAGAATAACTATGACTTTTGCGTTATACACCGATATTCGGTGGAATTCTCCACCATACTGTGCTCTAAAACTCCCGGCTTTGCCCTGCGGAGGCCAGAAATAGTTTCCGCGGCACGATAGGTTGGGTTATGTTACGCTTGGTTACGTTACGTTGGCATGCGTTTGGTTTGTGTAGATTTGACCTTACTGCCATACACTGCCACTCTATTGACGACTGCGTCCAGTTCTCCTCCAATATTTTCTGCTTGGCGATGGGGATGCCAGCAGTATTGGTCTAGACACGTTAGGTTGGGTTAGGTTACGTTGGGTTATTTTACGTTTGCTTAAGTTAGGACAGGATTGCTTTGGCTTTTACTCTACACACTGCTATTCGTTGGATTTCTGCGCTCTTCGCTGTTCTACTCTACTCTGTTCGACTCCCGGGAGGCCAGCTATAGTGGTCGCCGCACGTTAGGTTAAGTTGTGTTACGTATGGTTAGGCTAGATTAGGTTAAGCTTGGTTAGGATGGCTTTGACCTTTTCGTTGTAATCTGCTGTTCGATCGATTTCTGCGCACGGCATTGCTAAACTACCACCAGCTTGTCTCTGAAGAGGCCAGCAGTAGCGGTCGTTGAACGTTTGGTTTGGTTAGGTTACGCTTGGTTTGATAAGGATGGCTTTGACTATTGTGCTATACACTGCTATTCGGTGGATTTCAGCGCTCTGATGCGCTCTAGTGTATGCCGCTTGGCTATGGAGATGTCAGCAATATTGATTTCTGCACGACGTTCTCAGTTATGTTGCGTTAGGTTACGTTACGTTTGGCTAGATTAGGACAGGATAGCTTCGATCACTGTGATATACACTGCTGTTCTGCGGATTTATGCGCTTTACATTGCTCTACTGTTCTTCGCTCGACTCCGGGGAGTCCAGCAACAGCGGTTGTGGCACGATAGGTTCGGTTAGGTTACGTTTGGTTAGGTAAGATTTGGTTAAGTTTGGTTAGCGCGGCTTTGACTTTTGTGCTATAAACTCCACTTCGGCGTATTTCCACGCTCTATGTGCTCTACTATGGCCTGCTCGACACTGTGGAGGCCAGTAATTGTGGTCTCTGTCCGCTAGATTGATTGAGCCTACGTTTGCTTACGTTATGTTAGTTTGGTTAGGATTGGATGGATTTGACTTTCGTGGTATACACGGCATTTCGTTCGATTCCTACGCTCTACTGCGCTCTAGTTTACACCGCTCGGCTCTGGGGATTCCAGCAATTGTGGTCTCGGCACGTAAGGTTACGTTAGGGTTCGTTTGATTGTACTACGTTTGGAAAGTTTAGGATGGCATAGCTCTGACTTTTGCGCTGTACAATGCTATTCGGTGGACTACGGCACTCTGCATAGCTCTAGGCTCTGGTGCACTCTACTCGACCCTGTGGAGGCCAGCAATTGTGGACGTGCCACGAAAGCTTGTGTCAGATTACGTTCGTAGTTGTTACGTTCAGTTAGGTTTGGGGACGGTGGCTTTGACTTTTGTGCCTCACGCTGTTACTCGGTGGATTTCTGAGCTCTACTGCGCTCTTATATGCTCCGCTCGGCTCTGAGGATGCCAGTAATAGAGGTCACGTCACGTTAGATTGACTTAGGCTACGTCTGGTTGTGTTACGCTTGGTCAGGGTAGGAGGGGGTAGCATTGACTTTTGTGCTATATACAGATATTCAGTGGGCTTCTGCACTATACTGTGATCTCATACTCACCGCCTGGCTCTGGGGAGGTCAGCAACAGCGGTCTCGGCCCGTTAGGCTGAGTTAGCTTTCGTTTGAATAGGTTATGTTCCTTTGGGTTAGGTTTGGATAGCTTTATCTATCGTGGCATACGCTATTATTCGATGGATTGCTGCGCTCTACTCGGATCTACTATACTCTCTCGAGTCAAGGGCGGAGAGTAAATGCGGCGTCGTCACGTTAGTTTGTGTTTGGTTACGTTCGGTTATGATATGTTTGTTTGGATTAGGTGTGGATAGCTATGACTTTCTTGGCATAGACTGTTGTTCGGTGTATTTCTGCGCTCTACCGTGCTCCACAATGCTCTGTACAACTCTGAGGTGGACAGCAATAACGGTCGTGGCACGATAGGTTTATTTATGCTACGCTGTGCTAGGCCAGGTTTACTGGCTTTGACCCTTTCGTTGTAATCTGCTGTTCGATCGATTTCTGCGCACGGCATTGCTGAACTACCACCAGCTTGTCTCTGAAGAGGCCAGCAGTAGCGGTCGTTGAACGTTTGGTTTGGTTAGGTTACGCTTGGTTTGATAAGGATGGCTTTGACTATTGTGCTATACACTGCTATTCGGTGGATTTCAGCGCTCTGATGCGCTCTAGTGTATGCCGCTTGGCTATGGAGATGTCAGCAATATTGATTTCTGCACGACGTTCTCAGTTATGTTGCGTTAGGTTACGTTACGTTTGGCTAGATTAGGACAGGATAGCTTCGATCACTGTGATATACACTGCTGTTCTGCGGATTTATGCGCTTTACATTGCTCTACTGTTCTTCGCTCGACTCCGGGGAGTCCAGCAACAGCGGTCTCGGCCCGTTAGGCTGAGTTAGCTTTCGTTTGAATAAGTTATGTTCCTTTGGGTTAGGTTTGGATAGCTTTATCTATCGTGGCATACGCTATTATTCGATGGATTGCTGCGCTCTACTCGGATCTACTATACTCTCTCGAGTCAAGGGCGGAGAGTAAATGCGGCGTCGTCACGTTAGTTTGTGTTTGGTTACGTTCGGTTATGATATGTTTGTTTGGATTAGGTGTGGATAGCTATGACTTTCTTGGCATAGACTGTTGTTCGGTGTATTTCTGCGCTCTACCGTGCTCCACAATGCTCTGTACAACTCTGAGGTGGACAGCAATAACGGTCGTGGCACGATAGGTTTATTTATGCTACGTTGTGCTAGGCCAGGTTTGGTTAGGTTTGGATACGTTGGCTTTAACTTTTGTACCATGCAAAGCTATTCGGAAGATACCTGCGCTCTGCGTTGCTCTACATGCATCTCCTTGACTCTGGGCATGCCGGAAATAGCGGCCGTTGCACGTATGGTTGTGTTATGTTACTTTTGGCTGAGTTAGGTTATGATACGTTTAGCTGTGACGGTTTCGACTTTTGTGCTATACACTGCCATCCGGTGAATTTCTGTGCCACACTGTGCTCTGGTATATTCTGCTTGGCTATGGTGGTGCCAGCAGTATTGCTCTCGGCACGTTAGTCTGTGTCAGGTTGGGGTCGTTTGTGTCACGCTTGGTTAGGTTAGGCTGGGATAGTTTCGACTTTTATGCTAGGCACTGCTATTCGGCGGCTTTCTGTGCACTACTGTGGTTAAGTATGCCCTGTTTTTCATTGGGGAGGCCAGAAATGGTGGTCGCGGCGCGTTAGGATGTGTTAGGTTACGTTTGGTTGGTTTCGGTTTATCTTGGTTAGGTTAGGGTATCCTTGCTTTCTGTGCTGTACACTGGAATGTGGTAGACCTCTGCGCACTGCTGTACACTGGTATGCTTTGCTTGTCTCTGGAGAAGCAAGTAACAGTGGTCTCGGCACGCTAGGTTGAGCTAGGATACGTTTGGTTGTGCTTTGTTAGCTAATGTTATGTTTGCTTATCTTCGACTCCTGTGCTATACCCTGCGATTCTACGGATTTCGGTGTTCTGCTCTGCTCTAATGTGCTCCGCTTGACCCTGTGGAAGCCACCAATACTGGTCACGGTAAGTTAGGCTGAGTTAGATTACATTTGGGTACGTTAGGTTAAGTTGGGTTAGGCCACGATAGCTTAGACTTTTGTGCTCATCACAAATAGACTATGGACTTCTGTGCTGTGCTTTGCTCTATCATGTTCCGCTTGTCTCTGTGTACGCCAGGAGCAGTGGCCGCGGAACGTCAGGTTGTGCTACGTTGCATTTGGTTAGGTTCGGTTTTGTCAGGTTTTTTCGGGATATATTTGACTTTTGCGCTACAACTGCTCTTCGGTGGATTTCTACGTTCTACATTGCTGTACCATACCCTGCTCGGCACTGGGTGTCCAGTAATTGTGGCCTCGGCGAGATGGGTAGAGTTAGGCTACGTTTGGGTATGTTAATTTATGTTTGGTCATATTAGCATTGACTTTCGTGGTATACGCTGTTATACTGTTGACTTCTGCGCTCTACTGTGCTCTACCGCATTCTGCCTGGCTCTGGGGCGGCCAGCAATATTGGATGCGGCTCGTCATGCTGAGTTAGGCTTTGCTTGGTTAGGTTACGTTTGGTTGAGTTCGGTTCCGATAGCATTGACTTTTCTCATATACACCGCGATTCCATGGGTTTCTGCGACCTACTCTCCTATAAAATGTTCTGTTTTACTTTGAGGAGGGCAGCAATAGTCGTCTCGGCACGTTAGGAACGTATGTGTTACGCTTGGTCAGAGTAGGAGAGGATAGCTGTGACTTTTGCGCTTTACACAGCTGTACGGTGGATTTCTGCGATCTACTGAGATATAATATGTTCTGCTTGGCTCTGAATAGGCCAGCAATGGCGGTCTCGGCACGGTACGTTGAGTTCGGTTGCCACAGGCATGGCTTGGCCAGGATAGGTTTGGTTAGGATAGCTTTAACTTTTGTGCTACACACTGCTATTCGGTCGATATCTGCACACTGCATTGCTCTACTATCATCCGCCTGTCTCTGGGGAGGGCAGCAACCATGGTCGCGAAACGTTATTTTGTGTGAGGTTACGTTTGGTTTGGCTAGGCTTGGCTTAATTTGGTTGGGACGGCTATGACTTTTCAGCTATACGCTGCAATTAAGTGTCCCTCTGCGCACTACTGATCTCTAGAATACACTGCTTGGAAATGCGGTGGCCAGAAATAGTTGTCTCGGCATGTTAGGTTCAGTTAGGGTGCGTCCTCTGAGGTGACGTTTAGCTATGTTAGTATATGATAGCCATAACTCTTGTGCTAAACTCTGCTATTCGGTGGATATCTGCACTTCACTGTGCCCTAATGTGCCCGGCTAGGCGCTGTGGATGCCAACAATGGGGATCTCGGCACTTTAGGTATTGTTAGGCTTCGTTTGTCTAGGTTAAGTTATGTCAGGTTAGGGTAAGGTAACTTTGACTTTTGCGCTATACGCTGCTATCCGATGGATTTCTGCGCTCTTCGTTGCTCTACTATACTCTGCTCGACTCTGTGGAGGCCAGCAATAGTCGCATCTGCACGTTAGGTTGGGTTATGCTACGTTCGGTTATGTTAAGGACGGCCGTGCTAGTATAGGGTAGTTTCAACTGTTGTGCTTTGCACTGCGCTTCTGTGTATTTCTGGGCTCTACCTCTCTCCAGTATGTTCTTCTTGGCTCTGGGGACGGCAGCAATATCTGTCTCGGTATGTTAGGATGAGTCAGGTTACGTTTGGTTACGTTATGTTCGGTCAGACCAGGAATGACAGCTTTGACTTTTGCGCTATATACAGCTACACGGCAGATTTCTGCGCTCTACTGTGCTCTCATATGTTCTGCTTGGCTCTGGTGAGGACGGCATTAGTGGACACGGCACGTTCGGTTGGATTATGTTACGTTTGGCTTGGCGATGTTGTGTTATGTTTGTTTAGGATAGCTTGACCTTTTGTGCTATACATTGCTATTCGGTCGACACATGCGCTGTGAATTGCGCTATTACCCTCTTTTTGTCTGTGGGGAGTCCAGAAATAGTGGTCCTGGCACGTTTGTTCGAGTTATTTTACGTTCGGTTGCGTTAGGTTAGGATGGATTTGGCTAGGGCGCCTACGGCATTTGCGCTATACGTTGCTATACGATGGAGTTCTGCGCTCTACTGTGCTCAGGTATATTCTGCTTTGCTACGGAGTTGTCAGCAGTATTGCTTTCTGCACGTTAGGCTCCGTTAGGCTGCGTTTGGTTACGTTACGATCGGCTGCGTTAGGATAGGGTATCTTAGACTTTTATGTTGTACTCTTATCTTCCGCGGATTTCTGCGCTCTACATTGATCAATCACGCTATTATCGACCTTCGGCAGGCCAGCAATAGTGGTCGCGGCACGTTAGGTTGAATTTGTATACGTTCGGCTGGGTTATGTTAGTTTGTGTTAGGCATGGGCAGCTTTGCCTTTCGTGATGTAAAGTGTTGTTCGGTGGATTACTGCGCTCCACTGTCCTCTAGTGTGTTCTGCTTGGCTATGGGAAAACAGCAATCGTGGTCTCGGCTAGTTAGGTTTATTCATTCTACGTTTGGTTAGGTTAGGTTATGTCTGGTTAGGTACGGATTTCTTTGGCTTTTGTGCAATACACTGCTATTTGGTTGCTTTCTGCACGCTGCTTGGCTCTACTATACTCTGCGCGACTCTGTGGAGGCCAGCAATAGTGGTCGCTGCACGATAGGCTTTGTTGGGCTACGTTTGGTAATGTTGAGGTTGACTGAGTTTGGATGGGATATCTTGGACTTCTGTGCTATACACCGATATTCGCTGGACTACTGCGCTCTACATTGCTGTTATATATTCTGCTTGGCTCTGGAGATTGCAGCAATAGCGGTTCCTGCACGTTAGTGTGAGTTAGGTTTCGATTGCTTACGACACGTTTGGCCTGGTTAGGACACGATCGCTCGGATTTTTGTGTTATACCCTGCAATGCGGTGTATTACTGCGCTCTACTGTGCTCTGGTTTATTTTGCTTTGCACTGGGGGGCTACCAATAGTGGTTTCGGCCCGTTAGGATGAGTAAAGCTACGTTCGGATTTGTTACGTACGACTATGATAGGATAGGGTAGCTTTGACTACTGTGCTATTCGCGGCGATTCTACTCCTTTTTGCGCTGTACTCTCCTCTAATACGTTCTGCTTGGCTTTGGGGCTGGCAGAAATAGTGGTCTCGGTTCGTTAGAATGAGTTAGGTTACGTTTGGTTCCTTTACGTTTGGTCAGGTTAGGAGAGGATAGCTACAATTTTTGTGCTTTACATTGATATACGGGAGATTTCTTCAATCTACTGTGCTCTAATACGTTCTGCTTGTCTCTAGGGGTGCCAGAAATAGAGGTCTCGGTTCGTTAGGTTTAGTTATTCAACGTTTCGTTGGGTTAGGTTTGAACTGGTTAGGTTGGGATATCTTTGACCCTTTTGCTATACACTCCTATCTGGTGGCTTTCGAAGC
The DNA here is from genome assembly GCF_001483705.2 of Eufriesea mexicana. NCBI lineage: Eukaryota > Metazoa > Arthropoda > Insecta > Hymenoptera > Apidae > Eufriesea > Eufriesea mexicana. The sequence continues at coordinate 21,177 of NW_016926078.1, forward strand.
TCCACTTAGCTCTACTATACCCTGCTCGACCCTCAGGAGGCGAGCAATAGTGGACTCAACAGGTTAGGCTTATTTGGTGTACGTTTGGTTAGGTTAGAATGGGTCAGGTTGGGTTAGGGTATCTTTAACTTTTGAGGTATACAGGGCTATCTTGAGGCCTTCTGCTCTATATCGTGCTCTAGTATTTCCTGCATGTCTTTGGGGAGACCAGCATTGCCGGTCTTGGAACGCTGCGTTGAGCAACGCTGCGTTTGGTTGGTAAAGGTTAGTTCATGTAGGCATTGATTGTCTTTGACTCTCTTCCTATACACTACAATGCGGCGGGTTTCAGCGCTGTACCGATCCCAAGTAAATTCTCCTTGTCTCTGGGGAGGCCAGCTGTAGTGTCCTAGGCACGTCAGTTTTAGTTCGGTTACGTTCGATTATGTTAGGTTTGGTTAAGTTAGGATAGGGTAGCTTCGACTTTGATGCTATACGCTGTTAGTTCATGGACCTCTGCGTAATCAAACATACGCGAACTCAACACAACGTGCCGCGGCCACTATTGCTGGTCTCCCCTCGGGCATGCAGAATATAGTAGAGCACAGTAGAGCGTTTAAATCCACCGAAAATCAGCGTGTACCACGAAAGTCATATCTATCCAAACCTAACCCAAGCTAGCGTAGAGTAGCCAAGCGTAGCCTAAATCAACATAACAGACCGAGGCAAGTATTACTGGCCTCCCCAGAGTCGAGCAGAGTATAGAAGAGCAACGTAGGCTGTAGAAATCCACCGAACAGCAGCGTATAGCACAACGGTCAAGCCTAGCCTCCCCTTGCCTATCCAAACGTAATATAACGAAACGCAACCTAGCTTAACCTAACGTGCCGAGGCCGCTGTTGCTGGCCTCCCAAGAGTCAATTAGAATATACTACAGCACATCACAGCGCATTAATCCACCGCATTGCATTGTACAGCACAAGAGGGGAGGACAACCTAGCACAACCTGTCCTTACCCAACCCAACCGAACGCAGCACAAAAGATGTAAGGTGCCGAGGGTACAATTACTGGACATCCAGAGCCAAGCAGAGCATATTAGAGCAATGTAGAGCGCAGAAATCCACCGACTATCGGAGCTTAACAGAAAAGTCAACGCTATCCTTTCCTACTATAACCAAACGTAACAGAACGGTACGTAATGAATCTCAACCTAACGCGCCGTGGCCACAATATTACTTGCCTTCCCAGATCCTTCTAGAATATACTATAACACAGTAGAGCGCAGTAATACAACGCTTTGCAGTGTATAGCACAAAAGTGGAAGGTATCATAACCAAACCTGTCCTAACCTAACCTAAACGTACGGAGCCTATCTCAGCGTAAGGTGCTGAGATTGCCATTGCTGGCCTCCCCAGAACCAAGCAGAACATATTAGAGCGATGTGGAGAGCAGAGATACACAGCATAGCGGTGTAAAGCAAAAATGTCAAAGCTACGCTGTCCTAATCTAACCAAACGAAACATAACGATACGTAGCCAATCTCACCCTGTCGCGCGGAGGCCACTGCATCACTTGCCTCCCCAGAGACAAGCAGAACATACTAGATCACAGTACCCCAGTGACAAGCAGGACACTTTAGGGGCAAGTAGGACGCAGAAGTAAAATGAATAGCAGTGTATAGCACAAAAGTTAAAGCCATCCCAACCAAACCAAACCTAACCTAACATAGCAAAGCGTAACCTAACTTCAGCTATCGTGCTACGACAGACATTGCTGGCTTCCCCAGAGACAAGCAGAATATGACACAGCACAGTCAACCACAGAAGTCCATAGAAGATCAGTGCTGAGCACATACGTTAAAGCTAACCTAACCTAAACCAACCTAACCAAACCTAATCAAACTTAATGAAACTCAACCGAACCTGCCGCGACCACTATTGCTTGCCTCCACAGAGCCAAGCTGAATATACTAGAACACAGTAGAACGCAGTAATCCACCGCATTGCAGTGTATAGCACAAAAGTCAAAGCTATCCTGTCACACCCTATACAAACGTAACATGACCAAACGCAACATAACGTAAACTAACGAACCGGGGCCACTATTGCTGGCGACCCCAGAGACAAGCAGAATAAACTACAGCACTGGAGGGCGCAGAAGGCCACCAGACAGCAGTGTATTGAACCAAAGTCAAAGACATCCTCACCTAACCAGACATAACGTACCCTAATTAAACGTAGGATATCTAAACATAACGAGCCGAGACCTATATTGCTGGCCACTCCGGAGCCAAGCAGTACATTCGAGATGACAGCAGAGCGCAGAAATCCACGGAAGGGCAGAGTATAACGCAAATCACAAAATCATCCTATCCAAACGTAGCTCAACCTGACCTTACCGCACGTAACCTAGTCCAAGTTATCATGCCACTACCGCCGTTTCTGGCCCAGCCAGGGAAGGGCAGAGTAAAGTAGACCAACGAAATGCGCAGAAATCCACCGAATGGCACTGTACAGCACAAACGTCAAATTTATCCTATACCAATTTAACCAAGCGTAACACAACCAAACGAACAAAACTCAACGTAACGTGGCTACACCACTATGGCTGCCCTCCACGACCAAAGCAGAACATATTAGAGGAGAGTAGAGCGCAGATGTCCATAGAATCGCATTTCGTAGCACAATAGTCGGAGCTACCGTATCCTAATATAACGAAACGTAACATAACCGAATGTAGCTTAACGCAACCTAACGTGCCGAGACCACCATTGCAAGCCTCCAAGAGCAAAGCAGAATACAGTAGAGCAAACTAGAGCAGTAGTTCACCGCAATGCAGTGTATAGCAAAAGTTGAGGATGTCATAGCACAAAAGTCAAAGCTTTCCCGTCCTAACCCAACCAAACCTAACCTAACCACGCGTCATTTAACGCAACCAAACGTGCCGCGACCACTGTTGCTGAGCTCCCTGGGCAATGCAGAACATATCAGAGGAGAGTGGGGCGCAGATATCCATGGGACCGCTGCGTACAGCAGGAAAGTATAAAATATCCAAACCTAACCCAAACTAACGTAACCTAACCTAACGTAACAAAACCCACCGTAAGTTGCCGCGACCACAATATCCGGCCTCCCCAGGGTGTGCCAGATTAAGACAGAGCAATGTGGAGGACAGGAATCCACCGAATAACTGCGTATTGGACAAAAGGGAAAGATAGTCTAACTTAACCTGTCCTAAGCTGACCTGACCGAACGTAGAGTAACTGAGCCAAATGTACCGCGACCACTATTCCTGGCTTCCCCAGAGACAAGCAGAATATGATAGAGCACAGTAGAGCACAGAAGTCCACAGGATTTCAGTGTTGAGCAGATAAGTCATAGCGATCCTAACCTAACCCAACAGAAACTGACCAAACCATACGTAACTAATCCCTAGTTAACGTGCCGCGACCAGTATTGCTAACCACCACAAAGACAAGC
>NW_016926079.1:0-912 GCF_001483705.2 Eufriesea mexicana
TAGGTTGTGCAACGTTTGGCTATGTTACGATTGGATAGGTTAGGAGAGGATATCTTCGACCTTAGTGCTATAGTCCTCTATTTGGTGGATCTCTGCGGCCTACTGTTCTCTAATATTTTCGTCCTGGCTCTGCGAAGGCCGGCAATGTTCGTCTCGGCACTTTACGTTGAATCAATAGGTAGACTATGTTTGGTGAGGGTAGCTACTATTTTCGTTCGTTACACTGATATATGATTTACTTCTGCGCGCTACTACGCTGTAGTGTATCCTGCTTGGCTCTGGGAATGGCAGCAATAGCGGTCCAGGCACGTTTGGCTGAGTGAGGCTGTGCTTGAATATGCTCTGTCAGTTCGGGTTTGTCGGGCTGGCTTTGACCTTTCTGATGTACACAGCGATTCTATGGATTTCTGCGTTCTACTCTGCAATAAGGTGTTCTGCTTGGCTCCGGGTAGGCCAGCGGTAGTGGTCGCGGCACGTCAGAGTGTGTTAGGTTACGTTTGGTTACATTAAGATTGGCATCGTTAGGAGAGGATAGCTTTGACTTTAGCGCTATAGTCAGACATAAGGTGGATTCCTGCACCCTACAGCGCTCTAATGTTTTCAGGTTGGCTCTGGTATAGCCAGCGTTAGTTGTCGCAGCACTTTATCTTGTGTCAGGTTCCCTCGGATTATGTTGGGTGAGTCTGCGTTATGTCAGGATATCTTCATCATTTGTGCTGTGCACTGCTATCTGGTGGCCCTCTGAGATCTAGTGTGCTCTAGTATGTCCTGCCTGGCTCTGGGGAGGGAAGCATTAACAGTCTCGCCACGACAGGTTGAGTTAAGCTATGTTCGTCTATGTCCTGTTTCCTTGGGTTAAGCTTGGGTGGCCATGTCTTTTCTGATAAACACTGCGACCCTATGGACTCCTGC
>NW_016926080.1:0-1970 GCF_001483705.2 Eufriesea mexicana
TATAACCTAACCAAATGTATCCTAATTCAACATAGCGTTCCCAGACCACTATTACTGGCCTCCGCAGAGTTGCACAGAGTATAGTAGAGCAACGGAGAGCGCAGAAATCCAACGAATAGCTGTGTATAGCTTAAGGGTCAAATCTGTCCTAACTAAACTTAACCAAACCTAACATAATCAAGCGTAACATATATCAACCAAACCTGCCACGTCCGCTATTGCTGGCCACACCAAAGTTGAGCAGAGCATATTCAAGAAAGTCAAAGCTATCCGGACCTAACCCAAACAAACAGACATTGGCGAAACGTACCCTAACTCAAACTCGTCCTAACGTGCCGAGACCACTATTGCTGGCCTAACCAGAGCCAGGCAGAGCAATCTAGAGCACAGGATAGCGCAGCAACTCACCAAATAGCAGTTTGTGGCACAAAAGTCAATGATACCCTCTCCTACCCTAACCAAACGTAACAAAACCAAACGCTGCCTAAATCAAGCTAACGTGCCGGCAACATAATTACTAGCATCCACAGAGTCAAGCAGAGCAAGGTAGAGCAATGCAGAGCCTAGAAATATGACGAATGGCAGCGTATAACACAAAAGTCGCAGCTATCCTACCATAACCTGTCCAAACGTAATATAACCAAACGCGACATGGCATTGATTAACGTACCGAGGCAACTATTGCTCCTATACCCAGAGCCATGGAGAATATACTGGAGCACAGCAGAGCACAGAGAACCACCAAATAGCAGTGAGTAGCGGAAAAGTCATGTATGCCCTAACCAAACCGGTCATAACCTAACCAAATCAAACGTGGACTAACTAAACCTGACGTGGACTTCTGGGCACACCAGTGCCAAGCAGGACATACTAGAGCACAGTAGAGCGCAGAAGTCCACAGGAATGTAGTGTATGTCAGAAACGTCAGAGCCGCTGTAACCAAACATAACACAATCTAGCCTAACCAAACGTAACCTAGCTCAACCTATCGTGCGACGATCGCCATTGCTGGACTCCCCACGGTCAAGCAAAGCATAGAAAGACAATGTAGATCGCAGAAGACCACAGTATAGCAGCGTATAGCGCAAAAGTCGAAGTCACCTTGTCATAACCTAACCAAACGTAACATAACCAAGCGCAACATAATACAACCAAATGTGCATAGATCACTATTTCAGGCATCCCCAGTTCCAAGCGGAACATACCGGGGCAGAGTTGGTAGCAGAAGTCCAACAAATATCAGTGTATACCACGAAAGTCAAAGCTATGCGTACCTAACCCAAACTAACGTAAGATAACCATACGTAGCATAACTATACCAAACGTGCTGCGACCACTATTACTGCCCTCTCCAGGGTTGAGCAGAGTATAGCTGAGCAGAGTACAGCGTAGAAATCCACCTAGTAACTGTCCTTGCCATGTTAGTCAGAGCTATCCAAACCTAACCCAAACAAACGTAACTTCACAGAACTTAACCTAATTCCAGCTAACGTGCCGAGACCACTATTTCTGGCCTACCCCGAGCCAAGCAGAGCATATAAGGGAACGGCAGTGCGCAGAAATCCACCGAACACCAGGGTACAGCAGAAAAGTCAGAACCAACACCCCACACCCCTAACCTAACCAAACGCAGCATAAATGAAAGTAACGTGCTGATACCACAATTACTGGCGTTCCCAGAGTCATGCAGAGCAAAGCAGAGCAATGCAGATCGCAGAAATACAACAAATGGCAGTGTATAGCATTAAAGTCTCTTCTACCCTATCCTAACGTGTCCAAACGTAATATAACCAAATGCGACGTAGCTTAACCTTACGTGCCGAGCCCCCTATTGCCGGCATCCCCAGAGTCAAGCGGAGCATACCAGAGCACAGTATAGCGCAGATGTTAACCAAATATCAATGTACAACGCAAAAGTCGAAGATATTGAGACATAACCAGACCTATCTAACCTAACCAAACGTAGAATA
>NW_016926081.1:0-2827 GCF_001483705.2 Eufriesea mexicana
GGAGTATGTATGGATGTATGTATTGATGTACGTATGGACGATTGTATGGATGTATGTTTGGATTTATGTATGTATGGATGAGTGAATGGGTGAATGCAATTATGGATGTATGGGTTTGTGGATGTATGGATGAATGGATGGATGCATGTATGGGTGGGTGGTTGTGCGAATGTATGGATGTATGTATGCATGGATATTTGATTTTATGGATGTATTTGCGTTATGTATGTATGGATGATTGTATGTACGAATGAATTCATGGGTGTATGTGTGGATCTCTGTATTGATATGTGTATGGATGCATGGCGGGATGGATGGATTGGTGGATGGATGTACGGATGGAAGGATGTATGAATCGATGGATGTATGGATGGGTGGATAGAGGTATGGATGGACGGATCTACGGATGTATGGAGGTATGGATGTATATATGTCAGGATGTATGGATGGATGGATGTATGGTTAGTTTGATTTTTAGAATGGGTGGATGGATGGATGGATGTATGGATGCGTGTATGGATGGGCGAAAGTACGGATGTATGTATGGGTGGATGTATGTATGTACGTATGGATGTATGTGCGGGTGTGTCTTTTCATGTATGTATGGGTGAGTGTATGGGTTTGTGAATGGATGGATGGACGTATGTATGGATGAATGTATGGATGGATGTGTGCATGGGTGGATGGACTTATGGAGGTATGGGTGTGTGGATGTATGGATGTATGGATGGATGCATGTATGGGTGGGTGGTTGTGTGAATGTGTGGATGTATGTATATATGGATGTCTGAATGTATGGTTGTATCTGAGTTATGTATGTATGGATTTATTGATGTACGCATGTATGGATGTACGGATGCATGGATATATGGATGCGTGGGTGGATGAATGGATGGGTGGATGGACGGAGGAACGGATGAATGTATGTGTGTATGTAAGGATATATCTTTGGATGTATGGATGGGTGTGTGTATGGATGTATGTATGGATGTATGTACGGATGTATGTATGGATGGGTGTATGGGTGTATGTATGGATGTGTGGATGTACGTATGTATGTACGTTTGGATGTATGGTTGTATGGTTGGACGAATTTATGGATGCATGGCTGTGTGGAAGTATGGATGTACGGATGGATGGATGTATGGATGTGTATATGTATGGGTGTATGTGTTGATAGATGTGTGGATCGATGGATGCATGGATGGGTGCTTGTATGGATGGATGTATGTATGGTTCGATGGATCTATGGATGGGTGGATGTATGGATGGATGGATGTATGGATGGATTGAGGAATGAATGGACGGATGTACGCATGTATGGATGCATGGATGTATATATGTATGGATGTATGGATGAATGGATGTGTGGATGGATCGAGCTGTGGATGGGTGGAAGTGTGGATGGATTGAGGTACTTATGGTCGAATGTACGGATGTATGTATGTATGGATTTATATATGTATGGATATATGGATGGACGGATGTTTCGAATGATGGAGGTACGAATGGACGGGTTTATGGATGTATGGTCGTGTTGATGTATGGATGTATACATGGATGGGTGAATGAACGGTTAGATTTATGGATCGATGGATGTATGGATGAGTGGATCTTTGGATGGGCAGATGTATGGATGGATGGGTATATCGAAGGATGGATGGATGTATGGAAGTATGTATGGGTGGGTGGATGTATGGATGGACGAATTGTGGACAGATGGATGTATTGATGGATGTATGATTGGATGCAATGTTGTTTGGATGGATGGATGTATAGATGGGTTGAGGTATGGATGGATGGACGTACGGATGTATGGATGTACGGATGCATGAATGTATGGAAGTGTTGGTTGATGTATGGATGTATGGATAGATATATGTGTGGATCGATGGATGTGTGGATCGGTGGACGTATAGTTGGATGGATTATGGAATGATGTATGTACGGATGGATGGATGTATGGATGTATGGATGTATGGATCTATGGATATGTGTGTGGATGAACGGTTGGGTGGATGGACGGAAGAATGAATGAATGGATGGGTGGATGAACGGATGCGTGGATACGTGGATGGGTGTATGGATGAATGTTTAGATGGATGGATGTATGGATGCATGGATGAACAGATGGATGGATGTATGGATGTATGTATGGGTGTTTGTATGGTTGTATGTATGGATGTATGCATGGATGTAAGTATGGATGTATGTATGGATGCTTGTATGGATGATTGTATGGATGGATGGACGTACGGATGTATGGATGTACGGATGCATGAATGTATGGAAGTGTGGGTTGATGGATGGATGAATGGGTTTTTGGACTGATGTACAGATGGATGGATGTACGGGAGGATGGATGTATGGATGGATTGATGCATGGATGGATGGCTTCATGGATGAATGGATGGATGGATGGATTAGTGGATGGAAGTATGTATGGAAGGTCGTATGGATCGATGGATGTTTGGATGGGTGGATGTTTTGATGGAAGGGTGTATGGAAGTATGGATGTACGTATGGATGTATACATGGATCGATGTGTTTATGGATAGGCGAAAGTGTGCATGGATTGAGGTACGGATGGGCGAATGTACGGATGTATGGATGTATGGATTTATATATGTATCGATGTATGGATGGATGGTGGTGTCGATTGATGGAAGTACGAATGCACGGATTTATGGGTGTACGGTCGCGTGGATGTGTGGATGTATACATGCATGTTTGTATGAATGGATATGTTTACGGATCGATGGTCGTATGGATGGGTGGATCAATGGGTGGGCAGATGTATGGATGGATGGATGCATGGAAGGATGGG
>NW_016926082.1:0-1317 GCF_001483705.2 Eufriesea mexicana
ATCTTGGTGAATAGGTCGCACAACGCTTTTAATCCAATGGCAAGTACAGCCATCTGCTTGCCACAGAATAGGTCTATTGAAAATCAATATTCAGTTATGGCTTGGAGAATGGATCGCCTAACGCCTTCAATGCAATGGCAAGTACAGCCGCCTACTTGCCAGAGAATAGGTATATTCAAAATCTATAATCTGTTATAGCTTGGTGAATAGGTCGCCTAACGCCTTCAACCAATGGCAAGTACAGCCATGCCAGAGAATAGATCTATTCAAAATCTATAATCTGTTATAGCTTGGTGAATAGGTCGCCTAACGCCTTCAATCCAATGGCATGTACAGTCCTCTACATGCCAGACAACAGATCTATTCAAAATCTATAACCTGTTACAGCTTGGTGAATATATGGCCTATCGCCTTCAGACCAATGGGAGGTACAGCCATTTACTAGCCAGAGAATAGGTCCATTCGATATCTATAACCTGTTATAGCTTGGTGAATAGATCGCCTAACGCCTTCAATCCAATGGCAAGTACAGCCATCTACTTGCCAGAGAATAAGTCTATTCACTATAAGCTGTCACAGCTTGGCGATTAGATCGCCTAACGCCTTCAATACAATGGCAAGAACAGCCATCTACTTGCAAGAGAATAGGTCTATTCAAAATCTGTTACCGGTTACTGCTTGTTGCATAGATCGCCTAACGCCCTCAATCCAATGGCAATACAGCCATCTACTTGCCAGAGATTAGGTATATTCAAAATCTATAATCTGTTACACCTTGGCTAATAGGCCGCCTATCGTCTGCAACCAATGGCAAGTACAGCCATCTACTTGCCAGAGAATGGATCTGTTCAAAATATATCATCTGTTATAGCTTGGCGAATACGTTGCCTAACGCCTTCAACCAATGGCAAGTACAGCCATCTACTTGCCAGAGAGTAGGTCTATTCGAAATCTAATACCTGTTATAGCATGGTGAATAGATCGCTTAACGCCTTCAATCCAATGGCAAGTACAGCCATCTACTTGCCAGAGAGTAGGTCTATTCGAAATCTAATACCTGTTATAGCATGGTGAATAGATCGCTTAACGCCTTCAATCCAATGGCAAGTACAGCCATCTACTTGCCAGAGAGTAGGTCTATTCGAAATCTAATACCTGTTATAGCATGGTGAATAGATCGCTTAACGCCTTCAATCCAATGGCAAGTACAGCCACCTACTTGCCGGACAACAGATCTATGCAGAATCTATAACCTGTTAGAGCTTGGTGAATAGATGGCCTAACGCCTTCAGCCCAATTTCAAGAACAGCCATCTAC
>NW_016926083.1:0-454 GCF_001483705.2 Eufriesea mexicana
CAGGACTGCAATGGCTATAGCACGCCAAAAAAATCTTTCCACCTTATTTATGCAAGAAAGTCAGCTCACCACGATATTAGTCGAAAATGTCGTAAAAACTGAATTTTCCAGGACGATTCTATAGCTTTGCAATGCCTATAGCACGCCAATAGAATTATTCCTCCTTATTTATGCAAGAAAGTCAGCTCACCACGATATTAGTCGAAAATGTCGTAAAAACTGAATTTTCCAGGACGATTCTATAGCATTGCTACGGCTATACCACGCCTATTGAACCCCTCCTTCTTATTTATGAAAGAAAGGTAGCTCGCCATGATATTATTCGAAAATGTCAATAAATTTGAATTTTCCAACCACATTCCATATCATAGCAATGGCTATAGCACGCCAATAGAATTATTCCTCCTTATTTATGCAAGAAGGGCGGCTCACCACGATATTAGTCGAAAATGTC
>NW_016926083.1:478-845 GCF_001483705.2 Eufriesea mexicana
AATTTTCCTGCAAGATTCTTTAGCATTACAATGTCTATAGCACGCCAAAAGAATTATTCCTCCTTATTTATGCAAGAAGGGCGGCTCACCACGATATTAGTCAATAATGTCAATAAAATTGAATTTCGCTTCCAGATTCTATAGCTTTGCAATGACTAGGGCACGCCAACAGAATGTTTCAGCCTTATTTATGCAAGAAAGATAGCTCACCACAATACTAGTCGAAAATGTCAATAAAATTTTGCTTTTCAGCCGGATTCTAAAGCATTGCGACGGCTATAGCACGCCAATTGAATCTTTCATACTTGTTTACGCAATGAGGATAGCTCACCACGATATTAGTCGAAAATGTCAATAAAATAGAATA
>NW_016926084.1:0-1626 GCF_001483705.2 Eufriesea mexicana
GTAATAATACTGTAATAATTACGTAACGAATATCAAAAGGAAGCAATGTCCTAATTAATGGTACCGTCATTAAACCTCTATGACAAGAGACGTTATAACAAAAAGTGGAAAGATAAAGTTAAATAGTGAACTATTTATAACCTACCATACGTATTCCAAATTTTTTCAATACCTATAAGAATTAAAATTCTGAGATTCTACCGTGTCAATAGTAACATTCCTGTTTCCCTCCTTATCTTCCATGATATTTTACTTTCCACATACTTCTACCTAATAATAATTAAAAGAGAAACGTATTTCCTCAAATTCCTTAAATCTACACGAATGAAATATGTCTCCATTTAATGCTATACGCACTGTGGAAGCACTGTGGAGTAAGCGTCTATTCACAAACCTTTAATTAGTTATTTCATATTACTTAATAATCAGATTTTCCTTCCAATGCAGTGATATGATCAATCTTCCAGAATTTTCATTCAGCACATTTTTCTAACATTCGGAATTAGTATTCTTGATGTTGAAATTACTAAATTTCTAAATTACTAAATTACTAAATTACTAAATTACTAAATTGTAGGGTGGCGAAGGCTGGCGTTGCGCCACCAAAATTTGACAAAACAACAATAACGCAATAACACCATCTTAAAATCTATGAAACTGTTTTAACGAAGGAAATGGCACCAGGCAACGAAACGAAAACAGACAGCGAATCACTCTAATTTACCTCTTTTTCGAATACCAAGCGACTCGCCCTCGTGCCGGTCACAATTTATTTCTAAGGACGCTGTCATTTTCGCCGATGACGATGCCTTATGCTTTTCCCATCCTGCGTTTCACATCCCCATTGCGAGCATGGAACTTAATTTTGTGACCTCAAAATAACTTTTCCATTTGCCTCTAGAAAATATTGGTCGGTCTATAAGTTGTCCTTGTTGGCAATCACCGATTCGTGGTTTCTTTCTGAATTGGTGTCCTACACTATCCTAGATATGACAGATTTATAATTCGTCAATACTCGAAATAAAGGGTAAGGAATGCATACCTTTTATGGGAAAATATGAATAACGAGAGCAGTCGATAAATTTTTAATAGAGTAGTTGATATAGAATGCCAGGTGCCGAAAAGTGACCCACTACTTAAGGGGGAAATTTTGGAATAGTCCTTTTAATATTGAAATTACCATGCTAGAAATGACTAATTTAAAGTTCGTCATATATAAAATTTATGATGGGGATTATTGCAACGAATCGGAAAAAGAATCGTCCTTTTATAGGAAAAAATTGCGTATCTAGAATAGTCGACGACCTTAGGACTGATTAGTAAAAACGGAAAACCTATTGGAGGAGAAGAAATTTTGTATTAATCTTCTTAATATCGAAATTGCTATTCTAAACGGCTGATCGAGAATTCGTCGTTATCTAGCATTAAGTATAAGGTACGCTGCTACGAATGATATCCGTCGATACATAACGAAGATCCTTTGTGGGAAAAGATTGAAGATATTAGTCCATTTGTATCTCCATTTTTTGTCAATTTCACCATTAACTAATGTTCAGGGTTATATCTAACTTTTATATTGAAGATACCTTTCTAGTTCGTAATTCAGTTCCTTAACGGATGAAGACT
>NW_016926085.1:0-9322 GCF_001483705.2 Eufriesea mexicana
GGTGGCTTTGTCCATTGTGCTCGACACTGCTACTCGTCGGGTTGAGTAGCGTTCTCGGCCGGAAAGGTTGAATAGGCTACGTTTGGTTACATTAAGTTGGTTTCCGCTAGGTTTGTATAGATTTGGCTTTAGTGGTATAAACTGCTTTTCGGTGGACCTCTGCGCTCTACTGTGTTCTAGTATGTTCTGCTTGGCTTTGAGGAGGCCATCAACTGTGGCCTCGTCACGTTAGGTTGGGATGCATAACGTTCGTTTGTGTCACTATTTGATTGGTTAGGATAGGAAAGCAGTGACTTTTACGCAATGCACCGCTGTTCGGTGGACTTCTGCGCCCGACATTGCTCTAATATGCTCTGCTAGCGCTGGAGAGGCTAGCAATAGTATTCTTGGCGCGTCACGTACAGCTAGGCCATGTTCGGCTAGATTCGGTTAGAACAGGTTTGCTTAGAACAATTTTTACTCTTGTGCAACACACTGCAAAGCGATGGCTTCCTGCGCTCAACAGTGCTTTAGTATATTTTGCTTCGCTATGTCCACGCTAGAAGTATTGGTCTCGGCACGTTAGTCTGAGGTCGTTTGCGTTTAGTTAGGTTAGGTTATACAATGTTGGGTTAGGATACCATTTAATTTTCTGCATTGCACTTAAATGCGGCGGATATCTGCACTCTGCTGCGCTCCAATATATTTTGCTTGGCTCTGTGGAGGTCAGCAATAGAGGTGTATGCGCGTCAGGTTATGTTAAGTTACGCTTGGTTAAATCAGGTTTGGACAAGTTTGGCTGGGATTGCTTTGACTTTTGCGCTACGCACTGCTATTCCGTGGATTTCTACGCTCTTCATTGCTCCACTATACTCTGCTCGATTCTGGAGAGACCAGCAACAGTGGCCTCGTCACGGCAGGTTACGTTAGGTTACGTTTGCTTATATTACGTTTGGACACGTTATTATAGGATAGAATTGACTTTCGTGCCATAAACTGCTGCTAGGACGATTTCAGCGTTCTACATTGCTCTGCTGTACTCTGCTTAGCTCTCGCGAGGCCAGAAATAGTGGTTGTGGCACCCCAGATTTTGTTACGTTACGTTTCGTTATGCTACGTTTGGTCAGGATTGGAGAGGATAGCTCAAACTTATGTGCTATACACCGCTGCTCGCGGGACTTCTGCGCTCAACTTTGCTCTAATATATCCTGTTTGACTATGGGGATGCCAGCAATGGCGGTCTCTGCACGCTAGGTTGCGTTATTCTTCGTTTGGGTAGGCTTTGTTGGTTTGGGTTACGCTTGGATATCTATGTCGTTCGTATTATACACTGCTGTTTGGTAGAATCCTGCGCTCTTCTTTTCTCTACTATACTCTGCTCGAATCTGGGGAGGCCAGCAATAGTGATCGCGGCACGTTATTTTGGTTTATGTTACGTTTGGTAATGTTAACAGCAGTAGTGGTCTCGGCACATTAGGTTGAATTTAGTCACGTCTGCTTATGTTGCGTTCGGCTAGGGGGGTATGATTGCTTTGACTTTTGAGCTATACGCTGCTCTTCGGGGCATTTCTGCGCCATCCTGTGCTCTGGTGTGATCTGCTTGGCTCTGGGGACAGCAGAAGTAGTGTTGTAGGCACGCTAGGTTTAGTTCGGTCACGTCCGGCTATATTACGCTTGGTTAGGTCAGGATAGTGTAGCTTTGATGCTTGTGCTGTACACTGCTAGTCTATGGACTTCTGCGCTCTACCCTCCTTTATCATCCTCTTCTTTGCTGTGGGGCGTACACCCATAGACCTGTCGATACGTTAGGTTGGCTTGGGTTACCTTTGCATACGTTACGTTTGGTTAGGTTAGGACAGGGCAGCTTTGACTTTTGCGCTATTCACTGCTATTAGGTACATTTTTGCGCTCTACCGTGCGATAATATTTTCTACCTGGCTCTGGGGACGCCAGCAATAGTTGTCGCGGCACGTCAGGGTCAGTTACGTTACGATTGCTTATGCTGCGATTGGTTAGGTAAGGATAAGATAGCTTTGACCTTTGTGCTATACACTGCTATTCGGTGGATTTCTGCGCTCTTCAGTCCTCTGGTACGTTCTGCTTTGCTCTTGGGACGACAGCAATTGTGGTCTCGGCACGATAGGTTGGGCTGTGTAACCCTTGGCTTGGCTGCGTTAGGGCATGTTTTGACAGGATAGCTACGACTTTTGTGAGATACACTGCTTGTCGGTCGATATCTGCTCACTGTATTGCTCTACTAGCATCTACTTGTCTTCGAGGGGGCCAGCAATAGCGGTCGTGGCACGTTTGGTTCAGTTAGGTTACGTTCGATTCAGTTAGGATACGTTTGGTTAGGTTAGGTTTGGTTACGCTTTGTTAGGATGGCCTTGACTTCTGTGCTATACACTGCTTTTCGGTGTATGTCTGCGCTCTGCTGAGCTGAAGTATATACCGCTTGG
Organism: Eufriesea mexicana; assembly: GCF_001483705.2. NCBI lineage: Eukaryota > Metazoa > Arthropoda > Insecta > Hymenoptera > Apidae > Eufriesea > Eufriesea mexicana. Next base: position 2,439 of record NW_016926085.1, read on the forward strand.
CTATGGGGAGGCCAGCAGTATTGGTATCGGCACGTTAGTCTGAGTTGTATTGCTCTGCTGTGCTCTGCTTAGCTCTCGCGAGGCCAGCAATAGCCGACGTGGCACGACAGGTTGGGTCACGTTACGTTCGCTATGTTACGTTTCGTTAGGTTAGGATGGTATAGCCTTTTCTTTTTGCTATGCGCTGCCATTCGGCAAATTTCTGCGCTCTACGGTGCTCTAGTATGCCCTACCTGGCGCTGGGGGCCAGCAATAGTGGCCTCGGCACGTTACGTTGGGATATGCTATGTTCGGTTAGGTTACATTTGGTTAGATTAAGATCGGATATCCTTGTCTTTGGTGCTATACACTGCCATCCGATGGATTACTGCGCTCTACTGCGCTCTAATATGTTCTGCTTCTCGCCGGGGAGGCCTGCAATAGTGCTCTCGGCACGTTAAGTTGAGTTATGTTACGCTTGGTTTGGTTGAGCTTCGTTACGTTATGACAGGATAACTTTGACTTTTGTGCTATCCACTGATATTCAGTGTATTGCTGCGTTCTACAGGGCTCTAATATGGCCTGCTTGGCCCTGGAGGTACCAGCAATAGTGGTGGCGACACGCTAAGTAGCGTTTGGCTACGATTGGTAGTGTTACGGCTGGATAGGCTACGACAGGATAGCTATGACTCTTGAGCTATAGGCTGCTATTCGGTGGATCTCTGCGCTCTACATTGATCTACTACACTCTGCTCGCCTCTGGGGAATCCAGCAATATTTGTCGCGTGGAGTTAGTTTTAGTCCGTCTATGTTTGGTTAGGCCTTGTTTGGTTAGGTTAGTAAAAGATATCTCTGACTTCTGTGCGATACACTGCAATTTGGTGGCTTTCTGCCGTCTACTGTGTTCAAATATTTTCCGCTTCTCTCTGGGGAAGCCAGCAATAGTGGTCTCGGCGCGCTATGTTTTGTTAGGTTGCGTTTGGTTATATTACGTTTGCATAGGTTAGGATAGGATAAAGCCGACTCTTGTGTTATACACTGCTTTTCGGGAGATTTCTACGCGCTGCATTGCTCTGTTATACCCTGCTCGACTCTGGGATGGGCAGTAATAGCGGTCTCGGCACGTTATGTTGGGTTGGGCTAAGTTTGGTTCGGTTATGTATGGGAAGGCTAGGATAGGATAGCATTGACTTTTGTGTTATACACTGCTGTCCGGTTGATTTCTTGCTCTACTTTGCTATACCACACACCGATCGACTCTGGGAATGCCAGCAAAACGGTGGCGGCACGTCAGCTTCAGATAGAATACGTTTGGATATGTTTGGTTGCGTTGCATTGGGTTAGGATCGCTTCGACTTTTGTGCTTTACACTGCTACTGGGTGGATATCTACACTCTACTTTGCCCAAATAAGTTCTGCTTTGCTCTGTGGAGATCAGCAGTAGTGGTGTAGGCACGTTAGCTTGAGTTGGGTTCGTTTCCTTATGTTACGTCCTTTTAAGTTAGGATAGCATAAGTTGGAATTATGTGTTATACACTGTAATTCGGTGGATTTCTGCGCTCTTCACTGCCCTACTATGCCCTGCTTGACTCTGGGGAGGCCAGAAATAGTGGAAATGGCACGGTAGTCTCTGTTATTCCACGTTTGTTAATGTTACGACTGATTACGTTAGGACAGGGTAGCTTCGACGTTTGTCCTATAAACCGCTATTCGGAGAATTTATACGCTCTGCATTGCTCTGCTGTACACTGTTCGACTCTGGGTCGGCTAGTAATAGCTGTCACGGCGTATTAGCTTGACCTAGGCAACATTTGGTTAGTTTACGTTAGTACGCTTTAGGTTGGGATTGCTTTGACATTCGAAGTACAGACTGTTGTTCGGTGCACTTCTGTGCTCTACTGTGCTCTTACATACCCTGCTTGATTCTGGGGAGGCCATCAACAGTGGTCCCGGCAAGTAAGGTTCAGATGGATAGCTTGTGGCTATATTACGTTTGGTTAGGTTAGGATAGGGTAGCTTTGAAGTTTATGCTGTAGGCTACGAACATATGGACTTCTGCGCTCTACTGTACAATAATATGCTCTGCCTCCCTCTGGGGAGGCAAGCAAGTGTGGTCTCGGCGCGTTGGGTTGAGTTAAGCTACGTTCGGTTACGTTACGCTTGGCTACGTTGGGATAGGGAAGCTTCGACTATTCCGATATGCACTGCGATTCTCAGCACTACTGCGCTGTACTCTCATCTAATATGTTTTGCTTGGCTCTGAGGAGGGTAGTGGTAGAGGTCTTGGCACGTGAGGCTGAGATATACTGCGTTAGTCTGTGTTACGTTTGGCTAGGTTATGGAAGGATAGCTTCGACTTTTGGCTGTACGCTGCTATTCGGTGGACCTCTGCGCTTTACTGTGCTCTAATATGCTCTGCGTGGCGCCATGTATGCCAGCATTAGTGTTTTCCGCGCGATAGACAGAAGTAGGCTGCGTTCAGTTATGTCACGTTTGGTTAGGTTAGGATATGATAGACTTGACTTTTGTGCTACACACAGCAGTTCGGTGGTCTTCTCCGCTCTGCACTGCACTACTTCTCTATGCTCGACTCTCGGGAGGCCAGCAGTAGTGGTCTCCGCAAGTTACGTTGTGTTTTACTGCGTTTGGTTAGGCTAAGTTTCGTTGTGTTTTGCAAGGGTAGCATTAACTTTTGTGCTACACACTGCTCCTGTATGGGCTTCTGCGCTCTCCTGTAAGCTGTCACACTCTGTTTGTGCCTGTGGGCGCCAAGATCAGCGCTCTCGGCACATTAGGCTTTGATATGTTACGCTCGATTAGGCTATGTTTGTTTAGGTTTGGTTATGGTAGCTTTAACTATAGTGCTTTACACTGCCATTCGGACGATTTCAGCGTTCACCATTTTTCTGCTATACACTGGTTAGCTCTCGTGATGCCAGCAGAGGCTGTCGTGGCACGCCAGGTTGTGCTACGTTATGCCAGCTTATGCCACGTTTGGTTAGGTTGGGAGAGGATTGCTTTGACTTTTGTGCTATAAACTGCTATTCGGTGGACTTCTGCGCTATACTGTGATCTGATATTCTCTGCTTTGTCCTGGGGATACTTGAAATGGTGCCGCGGCGCGTACGGTTGAGAGAGTTCACGTTCAGTTATGTTTGGTTTGTTCGCCTTAGGTTAGGATATCATTGACTTTCGCGCTGTACACTGGCATTCTATGCACCTCTGCGCTCTGCTATTTTGTAATATGCAATGCCTGGCGATGGGGAGGCCAGCAGTTGTGGGCTAGGCACGTTAGGTTGTGTTAGTCTGCGTTTGGCTGCACAACCTTTGGACAGGGTAGGATAGGCTAACTTTCACTTTTCTGCTATACAATGCTTTTCCGCGGATATCTACGCAGTACGTTGCTCTACTATACTCGGATCGACTATGGGGTGGCCAGTGACAGTTGTCTCGGCCCGCTGGGTTGAGTTAGGTTACGCTTGGTTACGTTATGTTAGTCTGGTCTAGGCTTGGATAGATGTGACTTTCTTGGTGTAACTGCTATTCGGTGGACTTCTACGCTCTACAGTGCTCCAGTCTGTTCTGTTTGTCTCTGGGGAGGCAAGCAGTAGTGGTAGCTTCACGATAGGTTGTGTTACGTTGCGTTTGCCTATGTTACGGTTGGTTCGGCTAGGGGAGGGTGGTTTTGACTTTTCTGCTATTCACTGCGAGTCTAAGGATTTCTGCATTCAGCTCTCCACTCGTGTGTTCTGCTTTTGCCTGTGGAGCCAAGAAATAGTGGCCGCGGCACTTAATGTTGAGCTTGGCTATGTCAGGTTAAGATATGTCTGTTTGGGTTAGGCATGGTTATCTCTGACTTTTCTGCTGTACACTGCGTTTCTATGGCTTTCTGCGCTATTCGCTACTGTAATATGTTCTGCTTGGCGATGGGGAGACCAGCAATTGCAGTTGCGGCACGCTAGGTTTCATTAGGTTATGTTCGCGAATGTTACGGTTGGTTACGTTAGGAGGGCATACGGTTGAGATTTGTCCTAAACGCTGACATTCTGTGGATTCCTGCAAACTACTCTGCCCTCAAATGCTCAGCTTGGCCATGGGAAAGAGAGCAATTGTGGTTTCGGTACGTTATGTTGAGTTAGGCTGCGGTCGGTTAGGTTAGGTTAGGTCTGGTTAGGTTAGATTATCTCTGACACTTGTGATTTACACTGAATTGCGGCGGGGTTGGGCAGTTTACTGTGCTCTAGTGTATTCTGGTTTGCTCTGGTGAGTTCAGCAATAGTGGTCTAGGCACGCTGGGTGGAGTTATGTTGCGCTTGGTTGTGTTATGTTTGGTTAGGTTAGGCTAGGATATCTTTGACTTTGGCCCTATAAGCGGCTACTCGGTGGATTTCTGCTCACTACTGTGATCTAGTATGGCCTGCATTGCCTTGGCGAGGCTCGAAATTGTGGCTGCCGCAAGTTAGGTTCAGTTAGATTTCGTTTGGTTGTTCTAGGTTCCGCTAGATTATGTTATGTTAGGTTAAATATGGTAAGGATGGCTTTGGCATTTACGCTATGCACTGCTATTCGGTCGATATCTGCGCTCTGCATTTCTGTACTAGCAGCTGCTTGACACTGGGAGTCCAGCAATGGTGATCGTTTCACGTTATTTTGAGTTATGTTGCGTTTGATTAAGTCGCGTTTGTTTCGGTTAGGTTAGTATGGCTCAAACTTTCGTTCTACACACCGCTATTTGGTGAATTTCTGCGTTCTAGCATGCTCTAATATGCTCTAATTGGTGCTGTAGTCAAAGCTATACTATCCTAACCTAACCAATCGTAACATGACCAAACGTAACATATCTCAATGTAACATGACGCGAATACCACTTCTGGACTTCCAAGAGCGGAGAAGAACCTATTAGTGGAGAGTAGAGCACAGGAGTCCATTGTGTCCGAGCGTATAGCGGATAAGTCAATGCTACCCGAGCCTAAGGCAGACCAACGTAACCTAACCATACGTAGCCTAACTCAACATGACGTGCCACGAAATGAATTGCTAGCCTCAAGGGTGCCAGGCAGAATATTGCAGAGCACAGAAGGAAGCAGAAAGCCACTGATCAACAGTGTATAGTATGAAGACGAAGGTATCATAGCCGAACCAAGCACAACCTTGTCAGACAAGTATAACATAGCTGAATATAACGTGCGGGGGCCACAATTTTGGCTCACCCCAAGCCAAGCAGGAAACATTAGGGCACAGTAGAGTGCAGTAATACACCGGAAATTGGTGTACAGCATAAAACTCAGAGCTATCCTGTCCTAACCAAACCAATCGCAACGTAACCAAGCGTAACGTATCTCAAACTAACGTGCCGCCACCATTATTGCTGTCTTCCACAGAGCCAAGCAGAGCGTACTACAACAATGTGCAGCGCAGAAATCCAGCGAATAGCAGTGTACAGCACAAGAGTCAAAGCTCTCCTATCGTAACATAGCAATTCGTAACATAACGGAATGTAACATGACTATACCCAACGTGCCGAGACCACTATTTCTGGTCTCCCAGAGCGAAGCATAACATACTGGAGCACAGTAGAACGCGGATATTCACCGACTAGCAGAGTATGACACGAAAGACAAAGCTACCCTACCCTAACCTAACCAAGCCTAACGCAGCCAAACGTAACTTAACCCTTCTGAGCGTGCCGAGAACCCTATTGCTGCCCTCCTCAGAGCCAAGCAGAGCATTTTATTGGAGAGTATATCGCAGGAATCTATAGAGACGCAGTGTACAGCAGAAATGTCAAAGCCAACCAAACCTAGCCCAGGTGACTGTAACCTAACGGAAAGAAGCCTTAAAAAGCGTAGCGAGCCGCGGCCACAGTTGCTGGACTCCACAGCGCCAAGCAGAATATAGTAGAGCACAGTACAGCGTAGAAATGCACCGAACAGCGGCGTGTAGCACAATCGTGGCAGTCACCCTGAAAAAACCTATCCTAGACTAACATAACCAAAGAAACCTAACTCAACCAAACGTGAGAAGACGGAAATTGCTGGCCTCCCCAGAGCCGAGCATAGCATAGTAGAGCAATGGAGGGCGCAGAGATCCACCGAAAAGCAGTGTTTCTCGCAAGGGTTAAAGTTACCCTCGCCTAACTTATCCAAACGTAACACATCCAAGCATAATTTAGCTCAACCTGACGTGCCTACACCGCTATTGCCGACCTCCACAGAGGCAAGCAGAATATGATAGAGCCCAATAGAGCACAGAAATCCAACTCATTGTAGTGTAAAGCAGATAAGAAAGAGATATCCTATCATAATCTGGCCTAACCTAACCAAACCAAACATTGCCAATCCCATCCGAACGTGCCTTGCCAACTGTTGCTGTACCCCCCAAAGCAAAACAGGGCATATTAGGGGTAAGTAGAGGGCAGAGATCCATATAATGGCAGTGTGTCGCACGATAATCAAAGATATCCTAACAAAACCCAAACAAACCAACCTAACCAAGCATCACACAACAGCTTAACGCGCCGCGGCCAATGTTTGTGGAATTCCAAGAGCGTAGCAGAACATATTAGAGCAGAGTAGAGCGCAGAAATCGACCACGAAGCAGAGTATACCACGAAAGTCAGTTCTACCCAAACATAACCCAAACCAACATAAACCAATCAAGCGCAACATAACTTAACCTAACGTGCCGAGACCAATACTTCAGGCCTCCTCATAGCCAAGTGGAACATACTAGAGCACAGTAGAGCGCAGAAAGCCACCGCATATCGATGTATAGCACAAACGTGAAAGTCATCCTGACCAAACTTTTCCTAACCTAACCTAACCAAAGCAACCTGACTTAATCAAACGTGTTGACGACGGCAATTGCCGTCCTCCGCAGAGACAAGCAGATGCTGGTAGAGCAAC
>NW_016926086.1:0-762 GCF_001483705.2 Eufriesea mexicana
TCATTGGATCAGGTTAGGAATATCTCGTTAGGTTTCCTTCGCCTATTGCGCTATACACTGCTAGTCGGTAGATTTCTGCCCTCTACATTGCGCTACTATACTCTGCGAGGCTCTGGGGAGGCGAGCAATAGTGTACGTAGCACGTTAGACTGTGTTAAGTTACGTTCGAGTAGGTTAGGTTAGATTAAGTTTAGATAGGATTGCTTTGGCTTTCGTGCCATACACCGCTATCCGGTGGACTTCTGTGTTCCACTGTGCTCTACTGCATTCTGCTTGGCTCAGGGGAGGCCGGAAGTAGTGGTCACTGCAATTTAAGCTTAGTTACGCTACGTTTGGTTTGGTTAGTTTAAGTAAGGTTAGGACACGTTATTTTCGACTTATTTGCTGTACACAGCAATATGGCTTATTTCTGCGCTCTGCTGTGCAGTAGCATACTATGATTATTTTCAACTTATTTGCTGTACACAGCAATATGGCTTATTTCTGCGCTCTGCTGTGCAGTAGCATACTATGATTGTCTTTGGGGAGGCCAGCAGTAGTGGTCTCGGCACGTCAGTTAGAGTTTGGCTACGTTTGCCTATGTTACGTTTGGTCTGGTTAGTATAGAATAGCTTGAAGACTTGCGCTTACGCTGCTCTTCGGTGGACTTCTGCTATCTATCTGGCTCTAACGTGTTCTGCTTGGCCTTGGGAGGGCCAGCAATATTAGTCTCATTACGTTGTGTTGTGTTACACTTCGTTTGGTTAGGTGTGGTTAGGTGAG
>NW_016926087.1:0-1118 GCF_001483705.2 Eufriesea mexicana
CGACAGAATTGCAATGTATAGCACAAAAATCAAAGCAACCCCAACCAAACCTAACCTAACCTAACCTAACCCTCACTAAACCTCTCCTAACCTAACATAACTGAACGTAGCCTAACTAAACGTAACATGCCGCGACCACTATTGCTGGCCTCCAGGTAGTCGAGCGGAGTTTACTAGAGCAATGCAAAGCGCAGAAATACACCGAATATCAGTGTGCAGCACAATAGTCAAAGTTAACCTCTCCTGCACTAACAAACCGTAACATAACCATACGCGACGTACCACAGCGTAAGGTGCCGAGACCACTACGGCTGACCTCGGTATAGCCAAGCAGATTATACTAGAGCTCAGAAGTGCGCAGGAATCCACCCTATACCAGTATACAGCACAAAATACATATATTCTGACCGCACTTATCCTAACGTAACCGAGGCAAACGTGACGTAGCTAAACCAGTCGTGCCAAGAACATCAATGCCGGCAACCCCAGGGCCATGCAGAACATATTAACTCAACCTAACCTGCCGCTACCACTATTCCTGGCGTCTCCGGGCACAAGCAGGGCATTGTAGCGCACAGTACAGCGCAGAGGTCCATAGAACAGAAGTGTATAGAACAAAAGTCCATGCCAGCCTATCCCAACATATCCATACGTGGCCTAACCGAACGTTGTCTAACACAGCCTAACGTGCCGAGAGCACTATTACCGCCCTCCCCAGAGCCGAGCATACTATAGCAGAGCAATGTACACCCTATAAATACACAGGACAACGGTGTATAGCACAAAAGTCAACTTTATCCTATCCTAACCTGTCCAAACTTGATATAAATGAACGTAACGTAACATAACCTAACGTGCCGCGACCACTATTGCTGGCCTCCCCGGGGCCATGCAGAGCATATTATTGGACAGTATGGGAGGAAATCCATACAGTCGCAGTGTATAGCAGAATAATCAAAGATATCCAGACCTTACCCATGCTAACATAACAATAACCTGTCCAAACTTGATATAAATGGACGTAACGTAACATAACCTAACGTGCCGCGACCACAATTGCTGGCCTCCCCGGGGCCATGCAGAGCATATTATTGGACAGTATGGGAGGAAATCCATAC
>NW_016926088.1:0-610 GCF_001483705.2 Eufriesea mexicana
GTTCTACGCTGCTCTGCTATATTCTGCTTAGCTCTTGTGAGGCCAGCAGTAGCGGTCGTGGCATGTATGTTTGGATAACGTTACGTCTGCTTATGTTGCGTTTGGTAAGGGTAGGATAGGATTGCTTTGCCTTCTGTGCTGTACACTGGTATTCGGTGGATTCCTGCGCTCTACTACGCCATAATACACCCTGCTTTGATCTGGGAATGCTTGAAGTGGTGGCCGCGGCGCGTTAGGTTGAGCCAGGTTACGCTAAGGTAGGAGAGGTTTATTTTGGTTTGGTTTGGATATGTTTGATATTCGTGCTATGCACTGCGATTATATGGACAACTGCGCTCTACTCACCTCTAACATGCCCTGCTTGGCGATGGGGAGGCCAGCAATTTTGGGCTAGGTACGTTAGGTTGGGACTGACTACGTTTGGTTCGGTCATGTTAGGACATGTTATTTTTGGATATCCCTTGCTTTTTTGCAATACACTGCCATTCGTAACCAGCATCCTACTTTGCTCGGCTGTACTCTGCTTTGCTCTCGTGAGGCAAGCAACAGCTTTCGCGGCATGTCAGGCTAGGTTACGTTACGTCTGCTTATGTTAAGTTTGGTTAGGGTA
>NW_016926089.1:0-895 GCF_001483705.2 Eufriesea mexicana
TATGGATGTATTGATGTATGTATGGATATATGGATGGATGTATGATTGGACATATGTATGGATGTATTTGAGATATGTATGGATGGATGTATGTATGGATGTATGGATGGATGTATGGATGATTGTACGGATATATGTATGGATATATCTATGGATGTATGGATGAGTGCCTGTATGGATGGATGGAAGTATGGATCGATCGATGTATGGATGGGTGGGTGTATTGATGGATGGATATATGGAAGGATGGATGTATGGATGGATGGATGTATGGATGGATGGATGTATGGATGGATGGCTGTATGGACGGATGGATGTATGCGTGTATGATTGGACGGATCTACGTATGTATGTTTGTATGGATGTATATATGTATGGATGTATGGATGGATGGATGTATGGATGAATGCATGCGCGTATGTATGGATTTGTGTGTTGATGTGTGTATGGATGCATGGATGGATGGACGGATGGATGTATGGATGGTTGGATGCTTGGATGTATGCATGTATGGATTTATGCACGTATGGATGTATGTATGTATGAATGTATGGATGTAAGAATGAATGTATGCATGCATGCATGGATGTATAGATTTATGTATGTATGGATGTATGGATGTATGGATGTATGTATCGATGCATGTCTGGACGGGTGGACGTATGGATGGATGGGCGCATGGAAGGATGGAAGTATCGATGGATGTATGTATGGATGGATGGCTGTATGGACGGATGGATGTATGCGTGTATGTATGTATGGATGTTTGGATGGATGTATGTAGATATGCATGTATGGATGTTTGGAAGGATGTATGTATTGACGTATGCAAGGACGAATGTATTGGTGTATGTATGGATCAATGTATTGATGTATGTATGGATGTATGGATGAA
>NW_016926090.1:0-5619 GCF_001483705.2 Eufriesea mexicana
GATTACCCTGGACTTGCTTTGGAAATTACATCATCACTGAACTGCTAAACCCAACGGCTACTTTCCTCTCCTGGTGGATATGCCAACTACCGTACTGGGAATTGTAAATATCTCTATCCATAACCGATGTACACATTGATCATTCTGGAACTACTATTGAATTTAAATCAGCAGTGAACAGATTAATCCAACGGCTACAGTACTGTGATGATTTCTGTACATACTACTGAGTGGCCAGCTGCTAATGATATGAGATATAACTGATCTGTCTTCCCTTATTCTGGAATTGCTACGGAATGCATATCATGATTGAACAGTATAATCCAGCGGCTACATTGCACTGTTGGATGCACTATGTACCATGCTCTCTGTTGTAAATATCTCTAGACATGCCCGTGCTGCATATTGATTAATCTAGAGTATCTGCTAAATTTAGTTTATCAGTGGACAAATTAGTCCAGCGGCTAATGTACCGTGAAGATTGGTGTACTCATTACTGTTTCGTCAATTGTTAATGCTTCGAGCGACAATCGGTCAGTCATTTGTCATTTTAGAATTGCAATAGCATTTAAATCATCACGGAAGAGGCTAATTCAACTGACGCACTCTCTTTTGGTGGATATACCAACGACCGAACTGGAATTCTAGATATCTCTAGCCATAACTCATGTATGCATTGATTATTTTAGAGACAGTGTTGTATTAAAGTCACCATTGAACACATAAATCCAACGAATACAGGGCCTCGTTGGTGGATGTACAAAGAGCCGTACAGTCAATTATAAATATCTCTTGACATAACCGTATAATGCATAGATTGTTGTATAATTGCTATTAATATCAAATCTTAAGTGAACAAATTATTCCAAAGCTCAATATACCAAGGTGATGGCTGTACTCTGCACGCTTTCGTCAATTGCTAATATCTGGAGCCGTAACGGGCCAGCCCTTTGCGACTCTGGAAAAGTAAAGGTCTTAAATGATTACTCAACAGATGTATCCATCGGCTACAGTGCTCTATTGGTCGATGCACGGAGTACTGTAGTGTCATTTGCAAATATCTCCAGCGAGGAACGTTGCTTGCATCCATTATTCCAGTATTGCAGTTAAACTTAAACTATAAGTGAACAAGTTATTCCAACAGCTACAGTACTGTGATGATTGCTGCACTCAGTATTGTGCTGTCAAATGTTAATATCTCGAAGGATAATGGTTCTATCATATGTCATTCCATAATTGCAGCAGAGTGTAAATCACCAGTGAACACATTAACCCAACAGTTGCACTGCATTGGTGATGTATGTACTACGTACAGTGATGTCAATTGTAAGTACCTGCTATAAACTATCTATCCTTTAATTTTTCTAGAACTGCTTTGGAATCTAAATCATTAGTGAACAAATGTATCCAGCGATTACGTAACTGTGGCGATGGCTGCACCCGGTCCGGATATGTCAACTGTTAGCTCCTGGCGATTTAACGGATCTGAATTTGTCATTCTAGAATTTCTGCGGAATGTAAATCACCATTGAAGAGGAGAATCGAACGGATCAAGTGCTCTGGTATTGGATGTAATAAGCACCGTAATGTCTATTGTAAATATTCCCACACATAACCGTACTGTACAACAATAAATCTACAATGACTGTGGAATTTACATTAATAGTGGACAAATTAATCCATCGGCTACATTACATGCTTCATGGCTGTACTCTGCACTGTGTTGCCAATTGCAAATATCTCGAGGCATAAAGGACCTTTTTTTCAATCTAGAATAGCTGTAGAATGTAAATCACCAGTGAACAGATTAATCCAACGACTGCAGTGCTCTTTTGATACATATACTAGGTACCGCATTGCCAATTGTATGTACCACTAGCCACAACTGTCCCATGCATTCATCGTTCTAGAATTGCTTTAGCATTTAAGTGTTCAATGTACTAATTATCCCATCCTCTACATTACTGTGATGGTGGCTGCACTCTGTACTGTGTCGTCAATAGCTAATATCTCGGGCGATAATGGATCTTTCACTTGTCATTCTATAACTGCTATAAAATCTAAATCATCATTGAACAGATTACTCCAAGGAATACTGTGCTCTGCTGGTGGATGTACTAAGCACCGCTATAACTACTTTAAATATCTCTACACATAATGTTACTATACATTCATAATTCTAGCATGACTGTGGAACTTACATCGTCCATGAACACGTTATTCCAACGTCTACGTTACTGTGTGGATGGCGGCTCTCTGTACTATTTTGTAAATTGCTAATATCTCGGGGAATAGTGGATTTGCATTTTTTCATTCTAGAATAGCTGCAGAATACAGATCACCAGGGAACAGTTTAATCTAACGCAAACAGTGCTGTGTTGGTGGATGTACTAAGTACCATAGTGTCAATTGCAAATATCTCTAGACATAACCGTATCATTCGATAATTATTGCAAATTACTGCGCAATATACATCATCAATGTCCTTATTAATCCGTCGGCCGCATTACGGTTTTGATGGCCATACTATGTACTGCGTCAATTGGAAATATCTCGGGGAATAGTGCATCCGCCTTTTTTCACCCTAGGGTTGCTGTGGAATATAGATCATCACTGAGGAGAATTATCCATTGTATCCAGTGCTCTTTTGTGGATTTACTTTGTACCGTGCTGTCAGTAGTAAGCATCCCAAGCTGTAACCGTAACATTCATTAGCTATCATAGAATGGCTGTGGAACTTAAATCATCACTGAACAGATAAATCCAACGGTTACGGTGCTCTGATGGATGTACAAAGAACTGTACATAAAATTATTAATATCTCTGGACACAGCAGTACTGTACATTGAATATTCGAGACTTGTCTTGTAATTTATATCATCAGTGAACAAGTTAGTTCAACGGTTATAGTACTGTGGTCACGGATGTATTCAGGACTTTTTCGTCATTTGCTAATGCCTCGAGCGATAATGGGCCGATCCTTGGCTTTCTAGAATTCCAAAAGCATTTATACCATCAAACAGCAGCTTAATCCGACGGCTGCAGAAATGTGATGATGCTTGGACTCAGTGCCTTTATGCCAACGGGTAATACCTCGAGCTGCATCGGATCTGCCTTATGTCATCCTAGATTTGCATTAGAATTTATATCATCGCTGAACAGCATTTTTCAGCGGCTACAATGATCTGCTGATGGATGTACTAAGTACGGTACTGTCAATTGCAAGTATCTGTAGCCATAACCGTGCTATACATTGATTTTTCTAGAATTGTTGTTAAACTAGATTTCTCAGAGGACAAATTAGTTCAACGGCAAAGTACTGTGATGATGGGTGTACTCAGTACTTCTTCGTCAATTGTTAACATCTCGAGCGATAACGGCTCATGCCTTTGCCATTCTAGAATTGCAAAGTGACTTTAACCTTGACTGCACAGATTAATAAAACTGCTACAGTGCTCCGTTGATAGATGAACTAAGTTCCGTACTGTCAATTGTTAATATTTGCCGCCATATCTGTACTACGCATTGACTAATCCAGAATTGCTGTTAAACTTCAAATATAAGTGAGTAAATTATTCCAACGTTTAAAGTACTGCGATGAAGGCAGTACTCAGTACTGTTTCATGAGTTGTTATTATCTGGAACGATAATGGGAGAGTCCCTCGTCATTCTAGAATTGCAATAGAACTTAACTCATCACGGAACAGATTAATACAATGGCTTCTGTGCTCCATTGGTGAATGCACCATCTACCGTACATGGAGCTGTTAATATCCCTAGCCGTAGCTTCTGTATACGTTGGTTACCCTAGCACTACTGCGGAATTTGTTTCACAAGTGAAAAAATTAAATCAACGGCTACAGTAACATGATGGTACTGAGTACGGTTTCGTCAGTTGCTAATTCCTCGAGCGGTAGTTTATCTGCCCCTTTTCATTCTACAATTGCAATGCAACCGAATCATCATTGAACAGGCCAACCAAACGGCTACATTTCTCTGTTGATGGTTGTAATTAGAACCGTACTTACAGTTATAAATAACTCCAGGCATAGCCGTACTATGCATTCATTATTCTAGACTTACTTGGGCATATACATCATCAGTGAGCAGATTAATGTCATTCTACAGTGATCTGTTGATGGATGTACTGAAAACCGTACATGCAATTATAAATGTATCCAGCCATAACCATGCTATACATCGATTATTCTACACATGCCTTGGAATTTACGTCGCCAGTGAACAAATTAATCAATGGTTCCTCCATATGTGGATGTCGCAGCTGGTACAACTAGTACTGGTAATAGTTAACATTTCTGGGCATAACTGATATATACGTTGATTACACTAGAAATACTGTGTAATCTGTATCATTACTGAACAGGTTAATTCAACGGCTACAGTTCTCTACTGGTGGATGTACTGAGAGCAGTACTGTCAATTGCAAATATCTCTAACCACATCTGTACGATACATTGATTATCTTAGGTTTGACGTTAAACTAAATTTATCAGTGAAAACATTACTCCAGCAGCTAAACTATTGTGATGTCGGCTGTACTTAGTACTCTTTCGGAATTTTATTATGTCTCGAGGGAGAATGGGCCCGCCCTATGTCACTCTAGGCGTGCAATAGAGTTCAAATCAACAATGAACAACTTAATTCAACGGCTAGGTAGCTCTATTGCTGGATTTGCTAACTACAGTACAGGGAATTGATTATATCTCTAGCCGTACCTGATGTATGCATTCATTATTCTGGAAATCCGGTGGAATTTAAGTCATCCTTGTATAGACTTATCCAATCGCTGCCGTGCTCTGTTGGTCAATATAATAACTAGCGTACGAGGAATTGTTAATATCCCTTGCAATAACTGACGTGCCCATTAATTACCCTAGAATAACTATGGAACGTTTATCATCAGTGATCAGATTGCACCAAAGGCTCCAGTACACCTGCGGTGGCTGTGCTCAGTCCCATTATGTGAACTGCTAATATCTCGAGTCACAACGTACCAGTCTTTTGCCATTCTAGAGTTGCTATTGAATCTACATCACCATTGAACAGATTTACTAGGCAGCTATAAATCTCTGTTGATGGATGTACTAAGTCCCGTTCTCATTGCAAATATATGTAGCCATAAACGTACTGTGCATTGACTATCCTTGAATTACTGGACAACTTGAATTATCTGTGAACGAATTATTCCGACATCTAAGGTACTGTGATGATGGCTGTATTCAATACTGCTTCGACAATTGTTAATATCTCGAGCGATAGTGCGCCAGTGCTTTGTGATTCTAGAATTGCAATATTATACACATCATCAGTGACCGGCTAAATCCAACGGCTACAGTGCTTTAATCCTGTTTGTACCAACTACCGTACTGGGAATTGTAAATATCTCCAGCCGTAACTGGAATATATATTGAATATTCTAGAACTACTATGGAATGTAAATCAGCACGGAACAGATTAATTCCACGGTTACAGTGCTCTCTTGGTGGATACACCAACTACCGCACTGGGAACTCTAAATATGTCATAGCCGTGACCGATGTATACATTGATTGGTCTATACCAACTATGGAATTAATGGCATCGGTGGACAAATTAGTC
>NW_016926091.1:0-772 GCF_001483705.2 Eufriesea mexicana
CTCTAATATTTTCAGTTCCGCTCTGTGAATGCCAGCAATAGTGGTCTCAGCACGTTACACTTGGTAAGGTTACGTTCGGTTCGGCTGGGATACGATGTGTTTGGTGTAGATAGCCTTATTTTTAGTGCTGTACAATGTTATTCGGTGGATTTCAGCGATCTCCAGTGCTCTAACATATCCTGCCTGGCTCTCGGTTGGGCAGCAACAGCCGGCTCGGCACGTTAGATTGAGGTATGCTATGTTTGGCTATGTTGTATTGGATTGGAGTAGGTTTGGGTAGCTTTGACATTTCAGGTATACACTGCGACACTATGGATTTATGCAATCTACTCTACACTAATGTGAACTAAACACTAACGTGAACTGCTTGGCCCTGCGTAGGCCAGCAATAGGGCTCGCAGCACGTTAGGTTTAATTAGGTTACGTTCGGCTTTGTTAAATATGTATAGCTTTGACTTTAGTGCTATAGCCTGTTATTAGGTTGATCTCTGCTCCCTACAGAGCTCTAATATTTTCAGTTTGGCTCAGGGGATGTCAGCATTAGTGGTCGCGGCACGTTAGGTTGAGGTATGTCACGTTAGTATCTTACGACTAGATAGGTTGGTAGATGATAGCTTTGACTTTGGTGCTATAGAATGGTACTGCGTGGAATTCTGCGCCCTACAGTGCTATAATGACTTCAGCTTGGCTCTGGGAAGACCAGAAATAATTGTCCCGGCACGTGACGATTAGTCAGGTTACGTTCTGTTAGGTTGCGTTAGGGCATGTTACC
>NW_016926092.1:0-12688 GCF_001483705.2 Eufriesea mexicana
TTACGCTAGTTAGGGCTACGTTTGGATAGATTTGACTTACGTTGTGTACACTGTTTTTCGGTGGATTTCTGCGCCCTACTGCGTTGTAGTGTTCTCCGGTTGGCTCTGCGGAGGCCAGTAATAATGGTCTCGGCACGATAGGTTGAGATCGGTTACGTACGGCTGTGCTACGTTTGGTTTGCTTAGGATAGGATAGCTTTGACCTCTGTGCTATACGCCGATATTCGGCGGAATTCTGCGCACCACATCCCTACAATATGTACTGCTTGGCTCTGAAGAGACCAGCAATAGTAGTCTGGGCACCTTATTCTAATTTAGGATACGTTCGGTTAGTTATGCTAGGACAGGGTAGGTTAGGATATCCTCCTCCCTTGTGCTATACACTGCAATGCGGTGTATTAGTGCGCTCTGCTGTGCTCTAGTATATTCTGCCTGGCTCTCGGGAGGCAAGCAATGGTAGTGTCGGCACGTTAGGTTGAGATATGCTACGTTCGGTTATGCCAGGTTGGGTTAGATTTGGCTATGATGGCTTTGACTTTTGTGCTGTACACTCCTATTCGTTGGATATCTGGGTTCCACTGTGCCCTAGTGTGTTCTGCTTGACATAGAGCAGGCCAGAAATAGTGGTCTCGGCTCGTTAGGTTTAGTTAGCCCACGTTTGGTTAAGTTAGGTTCTGGCAGGTTAGGCTTGAACACACTTGGCCTTTGTGCTGCACGCTGATATCTGGTGGTTCGCTGCGCTGTGCTGTGCTAGCGCATATTTTACGTAGCACTAGGGTTTCCAGCAACGGTGGTCTCGGCACGTTAGGTTAAATTAGGTTGCGTCTCATTATACTACGTTTCGATCGATTAGGATAGGGTAGCATTGATTTTTTGCTGTACACCGCTATTCGGCGGATTCCTACGCTCTAGATTACTCTACTATACTCTGCTCGAACCTGTAGATGCCAGCAACAGTGGCAGTGGCGCGATAGGTAGAGTTAGGTTACGTTTTGTTAGGCTAGGTTGGGTTAGGTTTGGTTATGATAGCTGTGAACATTGTGATATTCAGTGCTATTCGTTGGATTTCTGCGCCGTAGTGTGCTCTAGTATGTTCTACATCGATCTGGGGAGGGCAGCAATGGTGGTAGCGTCACGTTTGTTTGAGCTATGTTACGTTACGTTATGTTACGGATGGTTAGGTTAGGAGAGGATAGCTTCGACTTTTGCGCTACACACTGCTGTTCGGTGGACTTATAGGCACTAATGTGCTCCAGTATGTTCTGCTTGGCCCTGTGGATGCCAGTAATAGAGGTCTCTGCACGATAGGTTGTGATATGTTTCGTTTGGATAGGTTACATTTGCCTCTGCCATGTTTGGATATCTTCGACGTTTCTGCTATTCACTGCGATTCTATGGATTTCTGCGCTCGAATCTCTTTTGTGATTCGCTTGGCTCTGTGGAGGCCGGCAACAGTGGTCGGGTCTGGTTAGGTTAAGTTTGGTTACGTTTGATTATGTTGCGATTGAATAGGTTAGGTAAGGACAGCTTTGACTTCAGTCCTATAATCTGCTATTAGGTGGATTCCATCGCCCAAAGCTCTCTAACATTTCCAGCTTTGCTGAGGGAAGGCCAGCAACAGTGGTCTCGGCACTTTATGCTGTTTCAAGTTACGTTCGGTTAGGCTTGGTTCGTCTAAGTTTCGTCAGGATATCATTATCGTTTGTGCTCTACGCTAATGTTCTGCATATTTCTGCGCGCTACTGTGCTCCAGTGTGTCCTGCCTGGACATGCGGAGGGCAGCCATAACGGACTCGACACATTGGGTTGAGTTGGGCTATATTTGTTTATGTTCCGTTGGTTTGGGATTAGCTTGGGCAGCTTTAACTTTTCGCATGTACGCTGGGTCTATATCGATTTCTGTGTTCTAATCACCACTAATGTCTTCTGCTTGGCTCTGGGGAGGCTAGCATTTGTGATTGCGGCACGTTGAGCTGAGTTATGTTGCGATAGGTTATGTTACGATTGGTCAGGATAGGAGAGGATTGATTTGGCTTCAGTGCTATAGTCTGTCGATGGGAGCACTCCTGCGCCCTACCTTGCTCTAATATTTTCAGGTTGGCCCTGGGAACTCCGGCAATAGTTGTCTCGGCACGTTAAGTTGTGATTGGTTACGTCCGGTTATGTTAGGTTAGGCTAGGTTTTGTCAGCGTAATTTAATTTTTGTTCTGTGCACTTCCATTCGGTGGATTTTTGAGATCTACTGTTCTTTCGTATGTTCTGTCTGTCCCTGGGGATGGCAGCAATAGCGGTCTCGGCACGTTGGGTTGAATTAGACTATGTTTGGCTCTGTCCTGTTTATTTGGGTTAGGTTTGTGTAGCTTTCACTTTTCTGATATGCACTACGATTCTATGGAGTTCTGCGTTCTACTCTGCACTAATGTGTTCTGCTTGGCTATGGGGAGGCCAGCAATAGCGGTAGCGGCGCATTAGTTTGGGTTAGGTTACGTTTGGACATGTTACGTTTGGTTAGGTTATGAGAGTATAGCTTTTGCTTTGGTGCTATAGTGTGCTTCTAGGTGGATTTCTGGGCCCAACAGTGCTCAAGTATTATCAGCTTGTCTCTGAGATGGCCAGCAATAGTGGTCGCTGCACATTAGGTTGAGTTACGTTACGTTTGGATATATAACGATTGGTTAGGTTAGGAAAGGGCACCTTTGATATTAATGCTATAGTCTGCTGTTAGGTGCATTTCTGCGCTCTCAGTGCTGTAATACTCTCAGCTTGTCCCTGGGATGGACAGCAATGGTGGCCTCCTCACGTTACGTTGAATCACTTTACGTTCGTTTGTGCAGGGTTGGGATAAGTTTGGCTGGGATAGCTTCATCTTTGTGCTCTGCGCTGCTATTCTGTGGACTTCTGCGCTCTGCTGTGCTCTAGTATGTCCTGCTTGGTTCTCGACGGGGGGGGGGGCACCAATAGCGGCTTCGTCACGTTTTGTTGAGTAAGGATATGCATGGTTATGATCTGTTGGCTTGCGTAGCTATGACTTTTCCGGTTTACACTTCGATTCTATGGATTTCTGCCTTTTACTACCCTCTAATTGGTGCTGCTTGGATCTGGGAAGGCCAGCAATAGTGGTCGCGGCAAGATGGGTTGAGTCGCGTTACGGTCGGTTAGGATGGGTTAGGATAAGTTTGATTAGGGTGGCCTTAACTTTTGTGCCGTACACTGCTATTCGGTGAGTTTCTGCGCACTACTGTGCTTTAGTATGTTCTGCTTGGCTCTGGGGTGTGCAGCAATTGTCGTCTCGGTACGTTAGGCTGGTTTAGGCTGTGTTTGGTTATGTTATGTTTGTTTGGCTTAGGCGTGTGCAGCTTTGACCTTTCAGAAACAGACTGAGGTTCTACGGATTTCTGCATTCCACTCTCCACTAGGGTGTTCTGCTTCGCTCTGGGGAGGCCAGCAATAGGGGTCGCGGTGCGTTAGTTTGAGTTAGGCTACGTTTGTATATGTTACGATTGGTTAGGTTAGGATATGGTATCTGTGACATTAGTGCCATTGTCTGCTATTAGGTGGACTTCTGCGCCCCGCAGTCCTCAAATATTTTAGCTTGGCTCTGAGAAGGACTGCAGCAGCAGCCTCTGCACGTTAAGCTGGCTCAGGTTACGTCTAGTTAGGTTGAGTTAGGCTATGTTTGGTTATGATACCTTTAACTTCTGTGCTGTGCACTGCTATTCGTGGGGCATCTGCGCTCTGCTATGCTCCAGTATGTCCTGCTTGGTTCTGGGAGGGGGGGGGGGCATCAATAGCTGTTTCGCCACGTTAGGTTGTGTTAAGCTATGCTTTCTTTTGCTATGCTGGCTTGGGTCAGACATACGTAGCGCTGACTTTTCTGATATACACTGCGATTCTATGGTTGTGTGAATTCTACTCTCGACTGGCGTGTTCTGGGTGGCTATGCCGAGGCCAGAAGTAATGCTCGCGGCACGATAGGTTGAGTTAAGTTACGTTCGGTTATCTAACGTTTGGTTGAGTTAGGAGAGGATAACTTTGGCTTTAGTGCTATTGTCTGCTATTAGGTGGATTTCTGGGCCGAACAGTGCTCTAATATCTTCCGCATGACTCTGGGAAGGCAAGCAATAGTGCTCTAGGTGCGTTACATTAGGCCACTTTACGTTCGGTTAGATTGTGTTAGGCTCCGTTTGGTCAGGGTGGCTTTAACTTTTGTGCTGTACACTGCTATTCGGTGGGATTCTGCACCCTACTGTGCTCTAGTATGTCCCGCTTGGACCTGGGGATTTCAGCAACAGCGGTATCGGCACGCTAGGTTGTGTAATGCTATGTTTGCTTATTTCTGTTCGCTTGGGTTAGACACACGTAGCTTTGACTTTTCAGATATACACTGCGATTCTATGGATTTCTGCGTTCTGCTCTCCACTATTGTGTTCTGCATGGCTCTGGGGAGGCCAGCAATAGCGGTCGCGGCAACGTTAGGTTAAGTTGCGTTGCGTTCGGATATGCCACGATTTGTTAGGTTAGGAGTGGTGAGCTTCAACTTTAGTGCTATACTCTGCTATTTGGCGTATTTCTGCGCCCTATTGTGCTCTGCTACACTCTTCACGACACGAGGGAGGCCAGTAACAGTAGGATCAACACGTTATGTTGAGTTAGGCTACGTTTGTTTAAGTTATATTAGTTTGGGTTCGGTTGGGATTGCTTCAACTTTCGATGATAGCTTCATATTTTGTACTGCACACTGGCTTTCTGGGAATAGGTGCGATCTACTGTCCTCTAGTATGTTCAGCTTGGCTCTGGAGACAGCAGCAATTATGGTCCCGGCACGTTACGCTGAGATATGTTAAGTTCGGTTAGGTTGAGTTAGGCCAAGTTTGAATAGGGTAGCATTAACTTCTGTGCTGTACAATGGTATTCGGTAGACTTCTGCGATCTACTGTGCTCTTGTATGTTGTGCTTGGCTCTGTGGCTGGAAGCAATAGCGGTTTCGGCCCGTTTGGCTTATCTAGGCTTCTTTCGATTGTGTTCAATTGTTTAGGTTAGGTCTGGGTAGCTTTGACTTTAGTGGTATGCACTGCGATATTATGGTCTTCTGCGTTCTACTCTCCTCTAATGTGTTCTGCTTGGCTGTGCAGAGGCCAGTAATTGTGATCGCGGCACGCTGGACTGAGTTATATTACGTTCGGTTATGTAACGGTTGGCTAGGTTAGAAGGGGGTAGCTTTCACATTAGATATAGTCAGCTATTAGGTGGATGCCTACGCCCTACAGTGCTCTACTGTTTTCTGCTAGGGTCTGGGAAGACCAGGAATGGTGGTCTCGGCACATTATGTCGAGTAAGGTTACGTTCGGCTATGTGGGGTTAGGCCAAGCTTTGCAAGGAGAGATTCACCTTTTGTGCTGCACACACCTATTCGGGGGATTTCTGCGCTCTACTGCGCTCTAGTATGTTCTGCTTGACTTTGCAGAGGGCAGCAATAGATGTCTCGGCACGTTTCGTTGAGCAAGGCTGCGATTGGCTATGTTATGTTGGTTTCGGTTAGGTTTGGGTAGCATTGAGATTTCTAATATACACTGCCATTCTACGAATTTCTTCGTTCTACTCTCCACTAATGTATTCTGCTTGGCTCCAGGGAGGCGAGTAATAGTGGTCGCGGTAAGTTGGGTTGAAATATGTTTCGTTTGGATATGTTACGGTTGCTTAGGTTAGGAGAGGCAAGCTTTGGCTACGAGAGGCGCCATACAGTGCTTTAATACTTCCAGGTTGGCTCTGCGAAGGCCAGCAATAGTGGTCTAGGCAAGTTATGTTGAGTCACGTTACGTTCAGTAAGGTCGGGTCAGGCCAAGTTTGCGCAGGAAAGCTTTACCTTTCGTGCGGGACACTGCTGTTCGGTGGATTTCTGCGCTCTACTGTAATCTCACATGTTGAGATTGTCCATGGGAAAGACAGCAATAGTGTTCTCGGCATGCTGCGTGGAGTTAGGCTACGTTTAGTTGGGTTAGGTTTGGTCAGTTTGGGTTAGGATGCCTTTGACTATTGTGCTTTACACTGCAGCGCCGCGGATTTCCGTGCTCTAATGTGCTCTAATCTATTCTGCTCGGCTTTGGGGGAGTCAGCAGTAGTGTTGTAGGGCGTTCTGGTGGATTTTTGTTAGGCTCGGTCATGTCACGTTTGGCTAGGTTTGGATATGGCAGCTTTGATTCTTGGGATATCCGCGGCTATTCGGCGGATTTCTGCGCTCTACTGTGCTGTAGTATGCTCTGCATGGCACTGGGCGCCTGCAACTGTGGTCGCGTCACGTTAGTTTGTGTTATGTTACAGTTGGTTTAGTTACGTTTGCTTGGGTTATTTATGGATAGCTCTGACTTTCTTGACGTAGACTGTTTTTCGGTGGATTTCGGCGCTCTACTCTGCTCCACTGCAATCTGCTCAAATCTGTGGAGGCCAGGAATGGTAGTCGCTGCTCGTTAGGCTGTGATAGTCTACGTTTGGCTATGTTACGATTGGTTAGGTTAGAAAACTGTAGCTTCCTCTCTTTGCTATGTACTGCCATTTGGCAGAACTCTGCAATCCACGGAGCCTTAATGTGGTCAACTTGGCTCTGGGAAAGACAGCACTGGTGATATCGACACACAATGTTGTGTCAGGCTACGTTTGGTTAGGTTACTTTTGGTCAGGTTGTGCAAGGATAAATTTGACTTTTGTGCTACAAACTAATATTCGCTGTATTTCTGCGCACTACTGTGATCTAATATGCTCTGCTTTACACTGATGTGGCCTAAAATAGTGGCCGCGGCGCGATTGGTTGTGTTAGGTTAGGTTTGGTAAGGTTAGGTCTGTTTAGGTTTTGTCAGTATAACTTTGACTATTGTGCTATTCACCGCAATGAGGTCGACTTCTACGCTCTACTGTGCCCTACTATACTCTGCTTGACTCTGGAGAGGACAGTAATTGTGGTCCCGGCACGTTAATTTGATTTAAGCTACGTCTGGCTGTCTTACGTATGGTCAAGGTAGGAGAGCATAGCATGGACTTTTGCGCTGTATACAGTTATCAGGTGGGCTTCTGCGACACTCTCTGCGCTAATATGCTCTGCATAGCTCTGTGGAGGCCTGGACTAGTGGTCGCGACACATTTGGTTTCGCTACGTTTGGCTAGGTTTGGCTATGCTTGGTTATGATAGCTTCGACTTTTGTTACACATACTGCTATTCTATGGACTTCTGCGCTCTAATCTGCTCCGTTATGCTCTGCTTGGCTCTGTGGATGCTAGTAATAGTGTTCTCGTCTCGTTAGGTTGAATTATGCTTCGCTTGGTTTACCCCCGTTAGGTTAGGTTTGGCTAGGATAACTTTGGTTTTTGCGCTATACTCTGCTATTTGGCGTATTTCTGCGCCCTATTGTGCTCTGCTACACTCTTCACGACACGAGGGAGGCCAGTAACAGTAGGATCAACACGTTATGTTGAGTTAGGCTACGTTTGTTTAAGTTATATTAGTTTGGGTTCGGTTGGGATTGCTTCAACTTTCGTGGTGTAAACTGTTGACGGGTCGACTTCTACGCCCTACAGCACTCCAGTATATTCTGCTTGGCTCTGCAGGGGTCAGCAATAGAGGCCCCGGCACGTCAGGTTGAGTTACGTTACCTTTGGTTAGGTTTGAAGGGATAGACCTGACTTTTGTGCTATACACCGCTATTCGGTGGATTTATGCGCTCCACTGTGTTCTGATATTTTCAGCTTGGCTCCGGGAATGGCAGGAACAGTGGTCTTGGCACGTTATGCTGAGCTAAGATACGTTCGTTTGGGTTAGGTGAGGTCAGGTTTGGTTAGAATATCTTCGATCTTTGTGCTATACGCTGCAACGCCGCGCGTTTCTGCGATGTACTGCGCTGTTATATGCTCTACTAGGCTGTGGGGATGTCAGCAATAGTGGTGTAGGGCAGCTAGGCGCAGACAGGTTACGTTTCATTATGCTGTGTTTGGTTATGTTAGGCCAGGACAGCTTTCCCTTTTGTGGTGTACACTACTGTTTGGCGAATTCCTGCGCTCTACTGTGATCTACTATGCTGTGCTTTGCTCTGTGGATGCCAGAAACAGTGGCTACGGCGCGCTATGTTGAGTAATGTTACGTTCGGTTATGTTTGGTTTGTTTGGGTTAGGATAGGATATCTCTAACTTCTGTGCTGTACACAGATATGCGGTGTATTTCTGCGCTCTACATTACTCTACCATAGTCCGCTCGAATCATGAGTGGCCAATGATAGTGGCCTCGGCACGTTAGTTTGAATTAAGCTACGTTCGGTCTTGTTATGTGTGGCCATGTTGGGATAGGGTAGCTTCGACTATTGTGATATGCACTGCGATTCTAGGAATTACTGCGCTCTACTCTCCTCCGATATGTTCTGCTTCACACTGGGGGTGCAATAGTAGTGATCTCGGCACTTTAGGATCGGTGATGATGCGTTTTGTTAGGCTAGGCTAGGACAGGTTCGGTCAGGATGGCTTTGACTTTTGTGCTATTCACGGGTATTCGGTGAATCTCTGCGGTTTACACTGCTCTAATACGTTATGCTTGTCCCTGGGGAGGCCAGCAATTGTGTCCTCCGCGCGCTAGGTTGGCACACAACGGTTGGTTATGCTACGCTTGGTTAGGTTAGGAGAGGATAGCTTCGACTTTTGTGCCATACACCGCTGCTCGGTGGATTTCAGCGGTCTACATTGCTCTAATATGTTATGCTTTTCTCTGGGGAGGACAGCAATAGTTGTCTCGGCTCGTCAGTATGAAATAGACAACGTAAGATTATGTTACGTTTGGTTAGGTTAGGAAAGGATGTCTTCGAATTTTGCCCTATGCTCTGTAATGCGGTGTATTACAGGTCGCTACTGTGCTCTAGTATATTCTGGTTGGCTATGGGAGGCAGGCAACAGTGTCTTCGGCACGTTAGGGTGAGTTAGGCTACTTTCGGCTATGTTACGGTTGGTTATGTTAGGAAAGAGTAGCTCCGACTATTGTGCTATGCACTGATATTTTATGCATTTTTACGCTCAACTCTCCTCTAGCATGTCCTGCATGTCTCTGGAGGGGGCAGCAATAGTGGTCTCGGCACGTCAGGATGAGTTATGCTACGTTTGGTTGCGTTACGTTTGTTCAGATAAGGATAGGATATCTTTGACTTTTGTGCAATACATGGCTATCTGATGGCTTCCTGCGCTCTACTGTGCTCTAGTACATTCTGCTTGTCCCTGGGTTGGCTAGGAATGGTGGCGTTGGCATGTCATGCTAAGTTAGGTTGCGTTCCATTATAATGCGTTTGCATAGGTTACGACAGGATAAAGTTCACTTTTCTGCTGTACACGCATATTCGGAGGATTTCTACGCTTTACACTACTATGCTATACTCAGCTCGGCTCTCGGGAGGGCAGTAATGGTGGTCTCGGCAGGTTAGGTTGGGTTAGGATACGTTTGGCTTCGTTACGTTTATTTGGGGTAAGTCTGAATAGATATGACTTTCGTGGTATACACATTTATGCGGCAGATTTCTGCGCTCTACTGCGCTCTACTATATTCCGCTGGGCCCTGGGCATCGAGCCTTTGTGGTCGTGTCAATACACGCTGGGTTATGCTTCGTTTGGTTAGGTTACATTGGTGTGTGCTAGGTTTGTGCAGCCACAACTTTTCTGCTATACACAGCGCTTCTATGGGTTTCTGCGCTCTATTCCCTCTAATATGTTCTGCTTGGATCTGTGGAGGCCACGAATGCTTGTAGAGGCATGTTAGGTTGCGTATGTTACGTTTGGTTTTGTTAGGTTAGGTGAAGTCTGTTTGGGATTGCTTTGACTTTTGCGATATACACTGCTATTCGGTCGATATCTGCGTCCCGCGATGCTCCACTAGCTTCCGCTTATCTCTGGGGAGGTCAGCAACAGTGCTGTATGCACGTTATGTTAAGTCATGTCACGTTCGGTTGGGTTATGTTTGGTAAGGTTTGCTCTGGGTATTTTTGACTTTTCTGATATAAACAGCAATGCCGTGTGTTTCTGCGCTCTACTGTGCTCTAGTATATTCCGCTTCGCTCCTCGGAGGACGGCAATAATGGTCTCGGCACGTTATGCTGGGTTAGGCTACGCATGGCTAGGTAAGGTTTGGCATCGCTAGATTAATATATCTTCGGCCTTTGTGCTGTACACAGGTATTCGGTCGATGTCTGCCATCAGCATTTCTCAACCAGCATCCGCTTGTCTCTGCGGAGGAATGCAATAGCGGTCGTGGCACGTTTGGCTGGGTTAGGTTACGCTTGGTTGGGTTACGATAGGTCAGGTTTGGTTAACATTGCTTCGTCTTTTGCGCTATACACAGCTACTAGGTGCTTTTCTGCACTCTACCCTGCTCTAGTATATTCTGCGAGGCTACGTGGAGGTCAGAGGTACTGGTCTCGGCACGATAGTCTGAGCTGTATTGCGTTCGTTTAGGTGAAGTTTGGTTAGGTTATGACGTGGTAGCTCCGAATTCTGTGCTATACACGGCTGCTCGGTGGATTTCTGCGCTCTACAGTGCTCTAATATGCTCTGCTTGCGGTTGGAGGCCAGGCAGTAGTGGTGGCGGCACGTTAGATTGAGTTTGGTTATTTTTGGTATTGCTACAGTTGGCTAGGTTAGGATAGGATAGCAATGAATATTGTGCCATACAACGATATTCGGTGGATTTCTCGGCTCGACTGTGCTCCAGTAGTAGCTGCCTCGCTCTGTGGATGCCAGTAATAGCGGTCTCGGTTTATTAGGTTACGTTAGCTTTGGCTGGGTTTGGGCAGCTTGAACTTTTGTGCTATTAACTGCGATTGTGTGTATTTCCAAAGTGAACTCTCCTCTATTATGTTTTGCATGGCTCCGTTGGGGGCAGCAGTAGTGGTCGAGGCACATTAGTTTGAGTAAGGGTACGCTTAGATCTGCTACGTTAGCCTAGATTTGGTTAGGATAGCTTCGACTCCTCTGCTATAAACTGCGGTGATGTGCATTTCTGCCTCAGCTCTACTCTAATACGCTCTGCTTGACCCTGTGGTGGCCAACAGTACTGGTCGCGGCGCGTTAGGTTTAGTCAGTTTTCGTGCGGTTACGTTTGGTTGAGCTGGGTTAGGTCATGATAGCTTTGACTTCTGTGCTCAACACAGATATTCTGTGGACTCCTGTACTCTAATGTGCTCTAGCATATTCCGCTTGTCTATGGGGGCGCCGGCAGCAGTGTTCGCGGCATGTTATGTTTAGATATGTTACGTTTGGTTACGTTAGGTTAAGCCAGGTTTGGTCATTATATCTGCGACTTTTGTGTTGCTGACTGATGTGCGGTCGATTTCTACGCTCCACTGTTCTCTAGTATATTCAGCTTGGCTCTGTGGAGGCCATCAATAGTGGGTTCGGCACGTCAGCTTGAGTTAAGTTACGTTCTGTTAGGTTCAGTTAGGCAGGGCGTGTATAGGACTGTTGTGACTTTGCGCTTTACACTGCTATTCGGCGGATTTCTGCGCTCTACATTGCTCTACTATGCTCTGCTCGTCTTCGGGGAGGCCAGCAATAGTGGTCGTAGCACGAAAGGTTTAGTTTGGTTACGTTTGGTCAGGTTAATATTTTCTGCGCTCTGATTTCCACTAATATGCCGTCCTCGACCCTGTGGATGCCAGCAGTTCTGGTCGCGGCACGTTAGGTTCAGTTAGATTACGTTTGGCTATGTTAGGTTATGTTGGGTTAAGTCAGGATAGCCTTCACCTTTGTGCGGATCACTAATATACTATGGACATCTGAGCTCTACTTTGTCTATCATATTCCGCTTGTCTCTGGAGGGGCCAGCAATGGTGGCCTAGGCACTTTGGTTTGAGTTATGCTAGGTGCGGTTTGGTTATGTTTGCTGGGTTTGGTTTGGATATCTTTGGTTTTCTTGGCATAGACCGTTATTAGGTGGATTTCTGCCATCTACTGTGCTGTAATATCATCTGCTGGACTATTGGGTGGCCAGCACTAGTGTTCGCTGCATGATAGGTTGAATTAGGTTACGTTTGGTTATGTTACGATCGGTTAGGTTAGGAGTGGATATCTCGGGCTTTTGTGCTAAGCACTGCTACTCAATGGAATTCTGCGCTCCACTGTGGTCTGACATGTCCAGCTGGGCACTGGGAAGGACAGCAATAGTGGTCTGGGCACCTTATGCTGTGTTGCTCTACGTTTGGTTGGGTTAGGTTAGGTCAGGCTAAGTTAGACTCTCTTCGAGTTTGGTGCTATACACTGCATCGCCGCGGATTTCAGTGATATACTGTGCTCTAGTGTATTACACTTGGCTCTGGGGATGACAGCATGAGTTCAGTAGGTCGGTCAGGTGGAGGTATGTTAGGTTTGCTTATGACATGTTTGGTTAGGTTAGCCTAGGATGCTTTCGACTTTTGTGCTGCACACTGATATTCGGCTGATTTCTGCGCACAGTTGTAATCAAGAATGCTCTATTTCGCTCTGGGGAGGACGGTAATGGGGGCCGCGGAGCGATAGATTGGGATAGGTTGCGTTCGGTCAGGTTAAGTTTGTCTGTGCTAGGTTAAGGTGGCTTCGACTTTTCTGCTATAACCTGCGATTGTATGGATTTCTGCGCTCCAGCCTCCTCTAACATGCCCTGCTTGGCAATGTGCAGGCCAGCAACATTGATCACGGCACG
>NW_016926093.1:0-1414 GCF_001483705.2 Eufriesea mexicana
GCTTGGCTCTGCGAGGGCAGCAATGGCAGGCTCAGCACGTTAGCTTTAGTTAGGCTAAGATTGGCTTTGTTCTGTGGGTTTGGGTTAGGTTAGGGTAGCTGTGACCTCTCTGATATACTGCGATTCTACGAATCTCTGCTTTATACTGTCCACTAGTCTGTTCTGCTTGACTCTGGTGAGACTAGCGTTAGTGGTCGGGGTGTGTTTGGTTAGGATAGGTTACGTTTGGGTATGTCACGATTGGTTAGGGTAGGTGACGGTAGCTTCGACATTAGCGCTATAGTCTGCTATTAGGTGGAATTCTGCGCAATACAGTCCTTTAACATCTTCAGCTTGGCTCCGGGAAGGACAGCAATAATGGTCTCGGCACGTTAGGTTTGGTTACGCTGTTTGGTTATGTTCTGTTTCTTTCGGTTAAGTTTGGGTAGCTTTGACTTTTCCGATATACCCTCCGATTCTATCGACTATCTGCGTTCTACTCCCTACTAATGTGTTCGGCTCGGCACAATGGAGGCCAGCAATTGTCTTCGCGGCACGGAAGGCTGAGTTATGTTACGTTTGGTTATTTAGCGGAGGCATTTACTTTAGTGCTTCGGTCTGGAATTAGGTGGACCACTGCACCGTACGGTGCTCTAAGATTTTCTGCTTGGCTTTGAGAAGGCCAATAACTGTGGGCTCGGCACGTCACGTTGAATCATGTTACGTCCGGTTACGTAGGGTTAGGCTAAGTTTGGATAGGGTAGCTTCAACTTTGGCTGATTACTCCTACCCGGTGTACCTCTGCGCTCCACTGTGCAGTAGTATGTCCAGCTTGATTTTGGGCAGGGTAACAATAGCGGTCTCCTCGCGTTTTGTTGAATTTGGCTATGACGTCTATTCTCTGTTTGCTCGGTTAGGTATCTGTAGCTTTGAATTTCCTCATATACACCGCTATTTTATGCGTTTCTGCTTTCTACACTCCACTAATGTGTGCTGCTTGGCACTGGTGGACGCAGCAATAGCGGTCTCGGCACGTTAGGTTGTGTTATGCTATGTTTGTTTATGGCCTGTCTGTTCTGGTTAGGTCTCTGTAGCTTTGGATTTCCGCATATACACTGCGCTTATATGGGTTTCTGCATTCCATTCGCCACTAACGTGTTCCGCTTGGCTCTCGGAAAGCCAGCAACAGCGACCGCGGCACGTTAGTTTGAGTTGTGTTACGTAGGTTTATGTTACGCTTGGTTAGGGTAGGAGAGGATAGCTTTGACTTAGTGCTATAATCCACAATTCGGTGGATTTCTGGGCACAACGGTGCTCCAATATTTTCAGCTTGGCTCTGGGACGGGAAGGAAAGCAATAGTGTTCTCTGCACTTTACGTTGAGACGCGTTACGTCCGGTTATGCTGGGTTATGCTTAGTTTGGTTAGGATAGCTA
>NW_016926094.1:0-1193 GCF_001483705.2 Eufriesea mexicana
CCAGAGATACAAGCAGAATGTACCAGAGCACAATGCTGTGCAGAAAACTACCGTATTGCAGTGGACAGCACAAAAGCCGTAGATATCGTAACCCAACTTGGCCCAGCTTAACCTAACAAAACGTACCATGGCTCAACGTAACGCGCAGCGTCAACTACTACTGGCCTCCCCAGACCCAAGCAGGATGTAGTAGACCGCGGTAACCCACAGAAGCCCACGGAATAACAGTGTATAGCACGAGAGTCAAAGCTACCCTGTCCAAACTTAACCTAGCATAACCTAATCAAACGTAGCCCAACTGAACGTAACGTGCCGCGATCACTACTGCTGGCATCCCCAGAGCTAAGCATAGTGTAGTAGAGCACAGTAGATCACAGAAATCGACCGAATAATAGTATATAGCGCGGAATTCGTAGCTACACTGACCAAACTCTTCCTAACGTGTCAGGACCACTACTGCTCGCCTCCCTAGAGTCGAGCAGAGTACAGTAGAGCAATGTAGAGCGCAGGAATCCTCCGAATAGCTGTGCACAGCACGAAAGTCGAAGATAACCAGGCGCAGCTTGACGTAACCTAACCTAGCAAAAAGTAACGTAACTCAACGTAACATACCGTGAACACTCTCGCTGGCCTCCGCAGCGCAGTACTAGGGCACTGCAGAGCGCAGAAATCCTCCGCATTGCAATGTATTGCGCAAAAGTCGTAGGCACCATGACATAACCCTTCTAACGTAACCTTACTCAACCTAACGTGCCGAAACCACCATTACTGGACATCCCCGTGACCAGCAGAGCATATTAGAGCGCACTAGAGTGAAGAAATCCACGGAATAGCAGCGAATATCACGAAAGTCAGAGGAGCCTATCCCAAGCTAGCCAAAGTTAATATACCAAACGTAACATAAGTCAACCTAACACGACGAGATCACAATTTCTGACCCCCACAGGTGCGAGCAGAATCTACTGGAGCACAGTAGCGCGCAGATGTCCACCGCATTACAGTGAATAGCACAAAAGATGTTGATACCACGACCTTACCTGACCTAACATAACCTAACGAAACGTAGCATAGCTAAATGTAACGCGCAGCGACCGCTGCTCCTCGCCTGCCCAGAGCCAAGCAGAATGTAGTAAGCCACAGTAAATCATGGAATTGCGCCGAGTATTAGTGTATAGCGCAAAAGTCAAAGCTAT
>NW_016926095.1:0-1181 GCF_001483705.2 Eufriesea mexicana
GAAAGTAGCCGGCCCTAACCTAGCCGAACGTAATGTAACTCAAGCTCACTTAACTAGACAACTATTGCTGGCCTCCAAAGAGGAAAGTAGAATGTACTACAGCACTGTCGAGCGCAGAAAGCCACCCCACTGCAGTGAATAGCACAAAAGTAGAATACATCTTATCATAACGTAACCCAGACTGGTCTAAGGGAATGTAGCATAGCACACCACATCGTGCCGCAACCACTGCTGCAGGAGCCCCAAAGCGAGCAGAACATAGTAGAGCACAGTAGGACACAGGATTCCACGACATAATAGTGTAGAGTACGAAAGTCAAAGATATCCACAACAAACTTAACCGAAACTAATCAAACTAAACGTAACCTAACTCATACTAACGTGCCACGACCACCACTGCTCGCTCCCCAGAGTCGAGCGTAGTACAGAAGAGCAGTTTAGAGCGCGGAAATGCACCAAATAGCAGTGCATATCATAAAAGTCAGAGAAGGCCAAACTAAATCTTCATAACCTAACCCAAAGATACGTAGCAAAGCTAAACCTGACGTGCCTAAACCGCGACTTCTGGCCACCACAGTGCCAAGCTGAACGCATCACAGCTCAGTAGAGGGCGGGAATCCACCTAATAGCAGGGTATGGCGCAAGAGTCTAAGCAATTCTCTCCTAACATGTCCAAACGTGACATAAGCAGTCGTAGCCTAACTAAATCAAACGCGCCAAGACCACTATTGCTGGCCTCTTCAGAGACAAGTAGAATATACTGGAGAACAGCATAGCCCATAGATCCACGGTATTGCAGTGCATAGCACAATTGTAGAACATACTATCCAAACGTAGTATACCATAACATAACGTAACGGGACAAATATTTCTGGCCTTCCCAGAGCAAAGCAGAATTCACTACAGCCCAGTAGAGTGCAGAAATCCACCCCATTGCAGCGTAAATCATAATGGTCGAAGATATCATAACTTAACATGACCCAGCCTAACCTACCCAAACGTAGTCTGACACAACATAACGTGCCGTGACCTCTATTGGTGGCATCCGTGGAGCCATGCAAAGCTTATTGGAGCACAATAGATCGCAGGAATCCAACGAATAGCAGTGTACAGAGCAGAAGCCAACGTAGACTATCCTAACATAGCCAAACATAGCATATCCAAGCGTAACCTATCTCAAC
>NW_016926096.1:0-324 GCF_001483705.2 Eufriesea mexicana
ATTGGTATTATAATCAACGACGCAGGTCGATTTTTGTATTGTCAATCCGGTACGATAATCTATAGTTGTATCAACCATATCTGCCGAATGGCAAGTTGTTATCATCCAAACGTCTCGTTTATCATGCCATTTTAACGCTGATAAATTGTTGCACGAACGGAATGACATCTCGCCTCTTTTTAAATATCACAAACGGAATGACATCTCGCCTCTTTTTAAATGACCGGAAATTATGGGCATATTTTTACGGTTTTTTTTACCGTTCCGCAAGCATTTGTTTTATGATTTTGTAATTTTGTAAATAAAGCGGGGCTTGCATACCAA
>NW_016926097.1:0-662 GCF_001483705.2 Eufriesea mexicana
CTAGCGTGCATAGAACATGGTTGTTGATATCCCCAGAGCCAAGCCGAACACACAAGAGCAGAGAAGAGCGCAGAAACCCTCCGAATAACAGTGCGTAGCACAAAAGTCAGTGCTACCCTGTCCTAACCTAAACAAACGTAACCTAACCAAACGAAGCATAATTCAACGTATCTTGCCTTGACCACTATTGCTGAACACCACGGGACCAAGCGGAATATAGTATAGCACAATAGAGCACAGAAATCCTCCGAATAGCAGTATATAGCACAAAAGCCCAATGTACCCTGTCCTAACCTAACCAAACGTAACACATCCGAACGCAACCTAACTCAGGCTAAAGTTCCCAGAGCTCTACTGCTGGCTAACTTCCCCATTTCAAAGCTGAATATACCAAAGCACAGTAGCGCGCAGCAATCCACCGCTTTGCCGTGTACTGCACAAAAGTGGAAGAAACGCTAGCCTAACCTGTCACATTCCAACCTAACCGCACATACCATAACTAAACATAAGGTGCCGAGATCAATGTTGCTGGCATCCCCATAGCAAAGCAGAGCATATCAGAGCTATGTAGAGCGAAGAAATCCACCGAATAGCAGTACACAGCACGAAAGTCAAAGCTACCTCCTCCTAACCTAGCCAAACGTAACATACCCCAGCGTAGC
>NW_016926098.1:0-211 GCF_001483705.2 Eufriesea mexicana
AATAAAACTGAATTTTCCATCCGGATAATGTAGAATTGCAATGGCCATAGCTGGCCAATAGAACCTTTCCTCCGTATTTATGCAAGAAAGGTACATCACGACGATATTTGGCGAAAATGTTAATAGAATTGAATTTTCCATCCAGACACTAAAGAATTGCAATGGCCATTGCTGGCCAATAGAATCTTTCCTCCTTATTTATGCAAGAAAG
>NW_016926098.1:420-638 GCF_001483705.2 Eufriesea mexicana
AGAATTGCAATGGCTATAGCACGCGAATAGAATTCTTCCTCCTTATATCTGCAAGGAAGTTAGCTCACCACGATATTAGTCGAGAATTTCAATGAAATTGAATTTTCGAGCCAGATGCTACGGCATTGCAATGGCTATAGCACGCCAATAGATTCTTTCCTCATTATTAATGCAACAATGATAGCTCGCCACAGTATTTGTCGAAAATGCCAATAAAA
>NW_016926098.1:763-988 GCF_001483705.2 Eufriesea mexicana
TTGTTAATAAAATTGAATTTTCGAGCCAGATTCTATAGCACTGCAATGGCTACAGAGTGCCAATAGAATCTTTCCTCCGTATTTATGTAAGAAAGTTACATCACGACGATATTTGTCGAAAATGTTAATAAAATTGAATTTTCCAGACAGATTCCACAGAACTGCAATGGCCATAGCTGGCCAATAGTATCTTTCCTCCGAATTTATGCAAGAAAGTTACATCAC
>NW_016926099.1:0-200 GCF_001483705.2 Eufriesea mexicana
GAAAGATACGATTGGCGCGCTTTAGCCACTGCAATTCCATAGAATCTGCCTGGAAAATTCGATCATAGCAACATTTTTGACTAATATCGTGGTGAGCAAACCCACTTGCGTAAATAGGGATGAAATATTCTATTGGTGTTGCATAGCCATGGCAATGCTATAGAATCTGGCTGGATAATTCAATTTTATTGACATTGTCG
>NW_016926099.1:308-669 GCF_001483705.2 Eufriesea mexicana
GGCTGGAAAATTCAGTTTTATTGCTATTATCGACTACTATCGTGGCGACATAGCTTTCTTCCATATATAGGGAGGAAAGATTCAACTGGCATTCTATGGCCATTGCAATGCTGTAGAATCTGCATGGAAAATACAATTTTATAGACATTCTTGACTAATATCGTGGTGAACAATCTTTCATGCATAAATAAGTATGAAATAGTCAATTGGCGCTCTACGTCCATTGCAGTGCTATCAAATCTGGATGGAAAATTCAATTTTATTGACATTTTCGACTAATATCGTGGGGGCTAACTTTCTTGCATAAATAATGAGGAAATATTCTACTGGCCTGCTATAGTCATTGCGATGCTATAGAATC
>NW_016926099.1:786-1000 GCF_001483705.2 Eufriesea mexicana
TAATTCCATAGAATCTGCATGGAAAATTCGATTTTATTGACGTTTTCGACTAATATCGTGGTGAGCAGACCCACATGCATAAATAGGGAAGAAATATTCTATCGGCGTGCTATAGCCATTGCAAAGCTATAGAATCTGGCTGGAAAATACGATTCTATAGACATTCTTGACTAATATCGCGGCGAACTAACTTTCTTGCATAAATAGGGATGAA
>NW_016926100.1:0-1721 GCF_001483705.2 Eufriesea mexicana
AGCATATTCTGCTTGGCTCTGAGGCGGCCAGCAATAATGGTCCCGGCACGTTAGGTATAGTTATGCCGCGTTTGGTTAGGTTGTGTTGGCTTGGGTTAGGTTTGCATTGCATTGTCGTTCTTGGTATACGCTGCTATTTGTTGCATTTCTGCGCTCTACCGTGCTCCGGTATGTTCCGCTTGGCACTGGGGTGGCCAGCAATAGCTATCGCTGCACGTTACGCTGCGTTATGCTACTTACGGTTAGGTTGTGTTACGCTAGGTTTGGTAAGGCTACCTTTGGCTTTTGTGCTATGCACAGCAATGCGGCTGATGTCTACGCTCCACTGTGTCCTAGCACACTCCGCTTGGCTCTAGGATGCCAGCTATAGTCCCGTGGTCCCGGCACGTTAGGTTGAGTTATGATACGTTTGGTTAGGTTAGGTTAGTCTGGGATACGTTAGGAGTGCTTTGACTTTTCTGCTATAAGTTGCCATTCTTTGGACTTCTACTCTCCACTCTCCTCTGAAATGTCCTGCTTGGCGATGGTGAGACACGGAATAGCATACTCGGCTGGTTAGCTTTAGTTAGTCTACGTTTTGCTGTATTAGGTTAGGTCAGGTAAGGTTAGTGTACCTTAGACGTTTCTGCTATTCGCTGCTGTTTGGTGGCTTCCTGCGCTCTACCGTGCTCTAGTGTGTTCTGCTCTTCTCCGGGGATTCCATTAATAGTGGGCTCGGCACGATAGGTAAATTTATGGTACGTTCGGTTCTATTTCGTTTGGATAGGATAGGATAGGATAGCTTCTACTTTGCGATATACGCTAGAGGATTTCTACGCTCTACAATGCTCTGCTGTATTCAGGTCGACTCTGGGGAGGCCAGCAATAGTGGCCGCCACACGTTATATTGAGTTACGTTGCGTTCGGGTATGTTACAATTTGATAGGCCCGGAGAATATAGCATTGACTTTTGTGCTATACGCTTCCTTTCGGCGGAATTCTACACTCTACCGTGCTCTAACATGGCCAGCTTGGCTCTGGTCGGGAAAGAAGTAGTGGTATCAGCACGTTATGTTGAATTATGCTACGTTTAGTTTTGCTAGGTTAGGTGTGGTTAGGTTAGTGTATCTCCGACTTTTGTGCTTTAAACAGCAAGGCGGCGGATTTCAGCGCTCTACTGTGCTCCGGTATATTCTGATTGGCCATGGTGTGGTCTGCAACAATTGTCAAGGCACGATAGGTTCAGATATGTGACGTTTGGTTGTGTTATGCTTGGTTAGGTTAGGCTAGGTTAACTTCGACTTCTGTGCTGTAAACTCCTACACTGTGGATTTCCGCGCACCTCTGTGGTCGAGTATGCTCTGCTCGACACTCGGGAGGCCAGCAATATTGGTCGCTTCCCGTTACTTTGAGTAATGTCACGTTTAGTTGGGTTAGGAGTGGATAACTATGACCTCCGTGCTATACACTGCTGCTCGGTGGATTTCTTCACTGCACTGTGATCTGATATGTACAGCTTGGCTCTGGGAATGGCAGCAATAGTGTTCTCGGCAGCTTATGCTGAGTTAGGCTACGTTTGGTTGGGTTGGGATGCGTCAGGCTAGATTAGGATATGTTTGACTATTGTGCTTTACACAACAGTGCTGCTGATTTCTGTGCTCTACTGTGCTCTAGCATACTCTAGTTGGCTCTGCGG
This sequence comes from Eufriesea mexicana, assembly GCF_001483705.2. Classification (NCBI taxonomy): domain Eukaryota; kingdom Metazoa; phylum Arthropoda; class Insecta; order Hymenoptera; family Apidae; genus Eufriesea; species Eufriesea mexicana. The sequence goes on from NW_016926100.1 coordinate 1,676, forward strand.
AAGTCAGCAATAATGGTTTCGGCACGTCGGGACGTGCTAAGTTACG
>NW_016926101.1:0-547 GCF_001483705.2 Eufriesea mexicana
GTAATGCAATGGCTATAGCAAACCAATAGAATATTTCCACCTTATTCACGCTGAAAGGATTGCTCACCGCTATATTGGACGAAAATGTTAATAGGATTGAATTTTCCGTGCACTATCTAATGCAATGCAATGTCCAGAGAAAACTAATGGAATCTTCCCCCCTTACTTGTGTGGAAAAGCCTACTTCTCAACAGGATATTAGTCGAATAGGTCAATAGAATGGGTATTTTCTGACAGATTCTGATGCAATGCGATGGCCATAGCAAACCAATAGGATCTTTCCTCGTGATTTATGCAGAAAAGTGTGCTCACCACGACATTAGTCGAAAATGTCAGTAGAATAGAACTTTTCAGTCAGATTCTATTGCAATGCGATGTCTATAGCTAGACAATAGTATCCTACCTCCTTACTTATGCCGAAAAGTTTGCGCACCACCATATAAGGCGATAATGAGCTTTCCGGTCAGAGTCTAGTGAAATGCTTGGGCTACAGCAAACCAATGGAATCTTTCCTTCGAAATTAGTCAGATTCTACTGCAATGAAATG
>NW_016926102.1:0-997 GCF_001483705.2 Eufriesea mexicana
ACTTCACCCCGCGAAGGTGGCTCCATCACGCGCGGCATGGCGATGTCGCACGCGCGCGCCATGGGCGCCCTAAGCCTCTCCGCCCCTAAGCTCGCTTCGTCGTTTTCGCGCCCGACAGCCCCATCCGCCCAGGCGACGACCTGGACGGCCGCGGCGAAAAGGTCGCTGTCGCGGCGCCCGAGCGCCAATCGCGGCGCGATGGTGTGCTTCCCGCTGGGTGGTTCCAGACCGGTGCGGGGAGTGACGGCAAGCATCGTGGTGATGTGGAGGTGGGCGCTGAGTGTTTCCACCTCCACCGCCACCCTCCAGCCGGTGACCCGCCGCACAGCTGCCGGCGATGCAAACGACAAGTCCACGATGGACGTGCCGTTCCACCGAACGCACGTGCTAACGCAATCCCGATTGAACAACCGGAGATCCAACCCTGCGGCACAATCTTGCAGGGCCTCTCCCTGAGCGTCTGTTCGCGGGGAACCCCATGATACGGAGTGGGCGTTGAAGTCCCCCAGGACCAGAACCGGATGAGCCATGTGTCCACTGACGAAACATCCAAGCTCGTCCAGGAACCTCTCGCACGACGAGAGGCCGCGGCTGGGGGAGACGAAGCACCCCACTATGACTACGTCGTTCCAGGAGACCGCCACGAATCCCTTACCGCCGTGAAGCAGCGTTGGTGCGGGTGTCCACCGTAGTCCCCTGACGATGTTCGCCACGGAGACGTCCCGATCCCCGAACCACCCGTCTTGGTCGAGGATACGGTACGGCTCTGCGGTAACAGGCAGCCCAACACCAAGCTCAACGAGCGTATGCAGTAGCAGGTCCTGCGACGCCCGCGTGTGGTTCGGGTTGGCCTGGTGCACCATGGACGACGTGAATGTTAGGCCGTGCCCAAGGCCTCCTCCTGGCCCCCCTTCCTTTGGGCCGGCTGCGGGCGCGGTGCTCCGCCGGTCGGCGGGCCCTTCGCGGTGGCGTTCGCGGAGACGGAATTCGCGGACGC
>NW_016926103.1:0-877 GCF_001483705.2 Eufriesea mexicana
GTAGGGAGTAGAAATCTACCAAATACCAGTGTACAGCACAAAGTTCGAATCTAGGCACCCCTTACCTATCCATACGAAATACAACGAAACGCCACCGAGCTTAACCTAACGTGCCGAGGCCGATGTTGCTTACCTCGCCAGAGTCAAGCAGAATATACGAGAGCACAACACATCGCATTAATCCACCGCATTGCGGTGTACAGCACAAGAGTGGAAGCTATCGTATCTTACCCTGACCAAACGTAATATAACCAAACGTAACCAAACTCAGACAAACGAACCGAGACCAATACTGCTGTCCTTCTCATAGCCAAGAGATCTGGAATATTCTAGAGCACAGTAGGGCGCAGAAAGCGGCCGGATAGCAGTGTATAGCACAAAAGTCAAAGCTATTCTGTCCTAACGTAGTCAAGCGTAACATGGGCAGACGTAACGTAACAAAAACTGACGTGCCACGACTGCTGTTGCTGGACTCACGTGAGCAAGGCACAGTACGGCAGTGCAATGTAGAACGCTGCAGTCTTCCGGATAACAGACTACAGCACAAATGTCAAAATCAAAGCTCTTTTAAAAGAGCATAACCAAACCTAACATAACCGAACGAAACATAACTCAACAGACGTGCCGCGAGCACTATTGCTGGCGTCCACCGAGACAAGCAATGTGTTATAACACACTGAAGTACGCAGATGTCCATAGAATAGCAGTGTGTATCAAGAAGGACGAAGTTATCTTAACCTAGCACATCGTAGCCTAACGTAGCCTAACGTAATCTAACCGAACCTAACGTGACGAGAACACTATTGCTGGCCTTCCCAGAGCTAAGAGGAGCATAATGGAGCACAGTGAATTGCAGATATCCGCCGAAGAGCAGTGT
>NW_016926104.1:0-280 GCF_001483705.2 Eufriesea mexicana
CCTAATGCCTTCATTCCAATGGCAAGTACAGCCATCTTCTTGCCAGAGAATAGATCTATTCAATATCTATAACCTGTTGTAGCTTGGAGAGCAGATCGCTTAACGCCTTCAATAGAATGGCAAGTACAGCCATCTACTTGCCAGAGAATAGGTCTACTCAAAGCCTATAATCTGTTATAGCCTGCTGAATAGGTCGCCTTACGCCAACAACCAATGGCAAGTATAGCCATCTACATGCCAGAGAGTAGGTATATTCAAAATCTGTAACCTATTATAACTT
>NW_016926105.1:0-882 GCF_001483705.2 Eufriesea mexicana
ATTCACAAAGCCATAACAGTTTATAGATTTTGAATAGACTTATTCCCAGTCAAGCAGGTGGCTCTACTTGCCTCTAGATTGTAGGCGTTAGGTGATCGATTCACCAAGCAATAACAGGATATATATTTTGAATAGACCTATTCTCTGGCAAGTAGATGGCTGTACTTGCCATTGGATTGAAGGCGTTAGGCGATCTATTTACCATGCTATAACAGGTTATAGATTTTTAGTTGACATATCCTCTGGCAAGTAGATGGCTGTACTTGCCATTGGATTGAAGGCGTTAGGCGATCTATTTACCATGCTATAACAGGTTATAGATTTTTAGTTGACATATCCTCTGGCAAGTAGATGGCTGTACTTGCCATTGGATTGAAGGCGTTAGGCGATCTATTTACCATGCTATAACAGGTTATAGATTTTTAGTTGACATATCCTCTGGCAAGTAGATGGCTGTACTTGCCATTGGATTGAAGGCGTTAGGCGATCTATTTACCATGCTATAACAGGTTATAGATTTTTAGTTGACATATCCTCTGGCAAGTAGATGGCTGTACTTGCCATTGGATTGAAGGCGTTAGGCGATCTATTTACCATGCTATAACAGGTTATAGATTTTTAGTTGACATATCCTCTGGCAAGTAGATGGCTGTACTTGCCATTGGATTGAAGGCGTTAGGCGATCTATTCTCCAAGCTATAACAGGTTACAGATTTTGAATAGAGATAATCTCTGGCAAGTAGATGGCTGTACTTGCCATAGTATTGAAGGCGTTAGGCGATCTATTCTCCAAGCAATGACATTTTATAGATTTTGAACAGGCCAATTCTCTGGCAAGTAGATGGCTGTACTTGCCATTGGTTGAAGGCGTTAGGCGACCTA
>NW_016926106.1:0-560 GCF_001483705.2 Eufriesea mexicana
GTGCTGCGGCCACTATTGCTGGCCTCCCCAGAGCCAACCAGTACACATTAGTGGTGTGTAGAATGCAGAAGTCCATAGAATCGCGTTGTACATCAGAAAATTCATAGCTACACAAAGCAACAGAGCATAGCCAGGCATTGCCTAACTGAAACTAACGTGCCGAGGCCGATGTTGCCGTCCTCCGCAGAACCAAGCGGGACATACTATAGCAGAGTAGAGCGCAGAAATGCACCGAATAGCAGTGTACAGCGCTAAAGATAAATCCATCGTGACCAAACTTAGCCTAAACCAACATAAGCGAACATAACATGACTCACCACAACGTGCAGAGACCACACTCGCATGCCTTGCCAGAACCAAGCTGAAAACATTGGAGCACTATAATGCTCAAATATCCACCAAGTAGCAGAAAAGCAGAATACTGCACTAAAGTCGAAGCTATCCCGTCCTAACATAACCATCCTAAACGTAACAAAACGTAACGTAACTAAACCTTTCGTGCCGCGACCTATATTGCTGGCCACCCCAGAGCCAAGCAGAACACATTAGAGAAGAGTAGA
>NW_016926107.1:0-1589 GCF_001483705.2 Eufriesea mexicana
GCGTTCTACTCTCCACTAATGTGATATGATTGGCCCTGCGGAGTTAAGCAATAGAGGTCGCGGCACTTTAGATTCAATTAAGCTATGTTTGGTTATATTATGATTGGTTAGGTTCGGAGAGGATAGCTTTGACTTTAGTGCTATAGGCTGCTATTAGGTGGATTTCTACGCCCTACAGTCCTGTAATATTTTCCGCTCGGCTCTGGGTATGCCTGCAATAGTGGCTACTGCACGTTACGTTGAGTGATGTTACGTTCGGTTAGGTCGGATAAGGCTATGCTTGGTCCGGGTAACTTTACCTTTTGCCCTGTACACTGCAATCGGGTGGACTTCTGCGCTCTACTGTGATCCAGAATGTCCTGCTTGGCTCTGGGATGGCCAGCAGTATTGGTCTGGGCCCGCTCGTCTGAGTTATTGTAAGTTTCATAAGGTTATGCTCGGTTAGGTTTGGTTAGGACAGATTTGACTTTTGAGCTGTACACCGCTTCTCGGTAGATTCCTGCACACAACTGCGCTCTAATATGCTCTGCCTGGAGCTGGAGCGAACAGCAATAGTGTTCCCGGCATGTTAGGTTCAGATAGGGTACGTTTGGTTGGGGCGTGTTATCTTTGGTTTGGTTTGTATAGGTTCTACTCTTCTACTCTTCACTGCGGTTCTATGGATTTCTTCGCTCCACTCTCCGCTATTATACTTGGCTTGGCTCTGTGGAGGCCAGCAATGCGGGTCGCGGCACGTAAGGTCGAGTTAGAGAACGTTTGGTTATGTTAGGTTCGGTCAGGTTAGTTTAGGATAGCTTTGACGTATGCGAACAACACTGACATACTATGGACTTCTATGTTCTATTGTGCTATGTCATATACTGCTTGTCTCTGGGGAAGTCAGCAGTAGTGGTCGCGGCACGTTAGGTTTAGTTGATCTACGCTTGGTTAGGTTAGGTTAGGCCAGGTTATGTCAGGGTATATTTTACTTTTGTGCTATACATTGATGTGTAGTGGCTTTCTGCGCTCTGCTGCGCTCTACTATATTCAGCTAGACTCTGGGAAGGCCAACAATATTGGTCATGGCACGATAGGTTTTGTTAGGCCACATTTGATAATGTTACCATAGGTTACAATTGGACAAGGTTGCTTTGATTTTTGTGGTACGCACAGCAATTCGGAGGGCTTCTTCGCACTGCATTGTTCTGCTCTACCCTGCTCGGCTCTGCGAGGCCAGTAATAGTCGTCTCGGCACGTTATATTGTGTTACGCTACGTTTGGTTAGGTTATGTTTGTTTCGGTTAGGATTGGATAGCTTTGACTTTTGTATTATACACTGCTGTACGTTGAATTTCGGAGCTATACTGTGCTCTAGTATGCTGTGCTTGGCTCTCGGCAGGTCATCAATGGTGGTCTCGTCACACACGTTAGAGATATGTTACTCACGGCTTGGCTAGTTTCGGTTAGGCTTTGTTTGTATACCATTGACTCTTGTGCCACTAACTATTGTTCGTTCGATATTTGTGCACTGTGTTGCTCTACTAGCTTCTGTTTGTTTCTGCGGAGGCCAGGAAAAGCGGTCGTGGCAGGTTTGGTTAAAATGTGTTACT
>NW_016926108.1:0-704 GCF_001483705.2 Eufriesea mexicana
CTGTATCGATGGATGGATGTACGGATGGGTTGATGTATGGAAGGACGTACGTAGGTATGCATGTATGTATGAGTGTATAAATGTATTGACGTATGGATGGATAGATATATCGATGGATGGAAGTACGGATGGAAGGATTTATGGATATATGTATGTGTGTATGTTTGCATGTATAGATGGTTGGATGTATGTGTGGATGGATGGACGCATGATTGGACGGATTTACGGATGTATGCATGTATGGATGGATGAATGAATGGATGAATGTATGGGTGTATGTAAGGATTATGTCTAGATATGTGTATGGATGTATGGATGGATGGATGGATTGGACGGTGGATGTAAGGATGGATGGATGAATGGTTCGACGGAAGTATGGATGGGTGGAAGTATGGATGGACGGATGTATGGAAGGAAAGGAAGGATGGATACACGAATGGGTGTATGTATGGATGAATGCATGTTGGGATGGATTGATGTATGAAGGGACGGATGTACGGATGTATGAATGTACGGATACATGAATGTATGGATGTGTGGGTGCATGAATGGATGGGTGGATGGACTGAAGTGTGAGCGAAAGGATGGGAGGATGTACGGATGCATGTATGTATGGATGGTTCTATGGATCGATGGATGTTTGGATGGGTGCTAGTATGGATGGATGGATGTATCGTTCGATGGATGTATGGATGGGTGGATGT
>NW_016926109.1:0-2930 GCF_001483705.2 Eufriesea mexicana
TGGCATAACCAGAGGCAAGCAGAGCATATTTGAGTATGGCAGAGAGAAGAAATCCACCGAGTAGCAGTGTACAGCACAAAAGTCAAAGCTACACACTCCTAACCTGACCATACGTAACATAATCAAACGCAACGTAGCACAGACTGCGGTGTCATGACCACTATTGCTGGCCTGGTGAGAACCAAGCAGAGTATATCAGAGCATCGTAGGACGCTGAAATCGACAGAATAGCAATGTATAGCGCAAAAGTCAAAGCTATCGCTCTCAAAAATAACCAAACCTAGACTTACCAAACGTAACATAATTCAGAATATCTCGCCGCTACCACTATTCCTGGCACCCCAGACACAAGCAGACGCGGTAGCGCACAGTACAGCGCAGAAGTTCGTAGAGCAGCAGGGTGTAGCACAAAAGCGGAGCTACCCTAACCTAACGCAATGTAACCAAAACACACCACACGTAATCTAACCTAACCTAACCTGCCGCCATCACTATTGCTGGCCTCCCAAGAGCCAAGTAGAAGATACTAAAGCACAGCGTAGCGCAGGGACCAGCCTCATTATTGTGTGGAGCACAGAGGCCAAAGATAATCCAAACTAACCTGACCTGACCTAACCAAGCCATACGTAGTCTAACTATACGAAACGTGCCGCGACCGCTACTGGTGGTGTTCGTGCAGCCAAGCAGAGCATATTAGAGCACACTAGAGCGCAGGCATCCAACGAATAGCAGAGTACAGCACAGAAGTCGAAGTAGCCCATCCCAACCTAGCCAAACGTAACACACAGAAACGGAGCCTAACCCAACTTAACACAACGGGACCGCTATTGCTGGCCTCCACAGTGTCAAGCAGAATTTACCAGGGCACAGTATAGCGCAGAAATCCTCTGCCTTATAGTGAATAGCAAAATAGGCGTACTTACGCTAGCATAACATGTCTTAGCCTACCCCAGCCGAACGTAGCATATCATAACAAAGGGTGCAGCGACCACTGCCCCTGGCCTACCCAGAGTCAAGCAGAGGATATTAGGGCAACGCTGAGCGCCGAAAGCCACAGGACAGCCGTGTATAGCACATAGGTCAGAGCTACGGCCGCCTAATCTATCCAAACGTAAGTTAACCAAGCCTAACCAAATTCAACCTAACGTGTCCAGACAAATATTGCTGGCATCGACAGCGCCAAGCAGAATATAGTAGAGCACAGCGGAGCGCAGGAACGATCCGAATAGAAGTGTATAGCACGAAAGTAAAAGCTGTTCTCCTCAAACTAAGCATAACCGAGCATAGCCAAACTTAATGTAACTCAACCAAACGTGCCGAGAAGGCCATTGCTGCCGTCCCCAGAGGCAAGACGAAAACATTAGGGTAGAGTGGAGCACAGGAATCCACCCAATAGTATTCAAGAGCACAAAAGTCAAAACTATCCCATCCTAACCTAACCAAACCAAACCTAACCAAGTGCAACCTAACTGAAACTAACGTGGCCAGACCACTATTGCTGGCCACGCCAGGGGTAAGCAGAATGTCGTGCAGCACAGTAGAGCGCAGAAATCACTCGAATTACAGTATATAGCGCGAAAGTCGAAACCGTCCTGACCGAAATAAACCTAACCTAACATAACTGAACGTAATATAACTCTACCTATTGTGCCGAGGAAAATATATCTGCCCCCGCAGAGCCATGCAGAAAATATTAGTGCTCAGCAGAGCTCAGAAACCCACTGAAAAGCAGTGTATAGCACGAAGGTCAAAGATATCCTATCCTAACCATACCAAACGTAGCGTAAACGATCGCAACAGATCTCGGCCTATCGTGCCCAGACCACAATAGGTGGCCACCACAGAGCCAAGCACAGTATACTGGAGGAAAACAGAGCGCAGATATCCACGGAGTAGCAGTATAAAGCACAAAGGTCAAAGCTATCCTATCCCTACCTGACCAATCCTAACGTAACCAAAAGCATCCTATCTCAACCCAACGCGCCGAGACCACTACTGCTGGCCTCCACAGGGACAAGCAGAATATTGTAGAGTTTAGTAGAGCGCTAAAATCCACTGAACAGCAGTGTGAAGCAAATATATCAAGGCAATCATATCCTAACGTAACCATTAGTACAGGACCAAGTGCAACATATCTCAACCTGACGTTCCACGACCATAATTGCAGGCCTGTCCGGTGCCAAGCAGGATATGCAGGATAACAGTAGAGCGCAGAAGTCCACCAGAAGGTATTGCACAGAACGAAAGTCAAAGCTATACTATCCTAGCCTAACCAAGCTTGACGAAATCAAACGTAACGTAAATAAACTTTGCGTGACGAGACTACCATTGCTGACCGCCCCAGTGTCGAGCAGAACGCAGTAGAGGAGAGTAGCGCCCAGAAATACATTAAATCGCAGTAGACAGCAGGGAAGTCAAGGCTATCCTAACGTAACCCGAACAAACATACCCTAACAAAATATAGCCTGTCTCAACCAATGGTTCCGAGACCACCATTGCTGGCTTCCCCAGAGTCAAGCAGGTCGTACTGGTTCACAGTAGTGCGCAGATATCCACCGACCAGCTGTTTATAGCATAAAAGTCAAATCTGTACTATCCCAATATAATCAATCGTCACATAGGCAAACGTAACATGTCTCAACACAACGTGCAGAAACCACTGGTGCCAGCCACCCCGGGGCCAAGCAGAATATCGTAGAGCACAGTAGGGCGCAGATATGCAACGAATAACAGTGTATAGCATGAAAGACAAAGTTACCCTTACAAACCTTAGCGTAACCTTACCTAACCAAGCGTAACATACCGCAAACTAACGTGTCGAGACCACTCTTGCTGGCTTCCATAGAGACAAGCAGAAAATATTAGAACTCGGTAGGGCGCAGAAGTCCACCGAATCGCGGTGTATAGCACGAAAGTCAAGGCTATCATTA
>NW_016926109.1:3859-7519 GCF_001483705.2 Eufriesea mexicana
TAACCAAACGTAACCTATCTCATCGTGACGTGCCGAGACAACTATTGCTGGCCACCAGAGAACCAAGTAGAACATATTAGAGGGCAGCGGAGCGCAGAGAACCACCGAATATCCGTGTACAACACAAAAGTCAAAGCCATCCTACCGTTATTATAGCCAAACGTTACCTAATCTAACATTGCCAAAAGTAACATAACTCAACCCATCCCGCCGCGACCGATGCTTCTGGTCTCCCCAGTGACGAGAAGAGTATAGCAGAGCAATAAAAAGCGCGGAAATTCACCGAATAGAAGTGTATAGAGCAAAAGTCGAAGTGATCCTATCATAAACTAACCAAAGGTAACATAACGCAACGAGCCGTGCCGAGGGCACTATTGCTTGCATCCCGAGCGCCAAGCGGAGCATATTAGAGTAACGTAGGGCGTAGAAGCCGACAGAATAGCAGTGTATTGCTCAAAAGTCCACGCTACCCACTCCTAACCTATCCAATCGAAATAGAACCAAACACAACATAACTTAACCTAACGGGCCGAAGGAACTATTTCTGGCCCCACCAGAGCCAAGCAGAACAATCTAGAGCAGAGTAGAGCGCAGGAAGCCAGCAAACAGCAGTGTATTGGTCTAAAGTCAAAGATATCCTAACCTAACCTGTCCCAAGCTATCCTAAACGAACGTAGAATATCTAAACCTAACGAGCCGAGACCTCCATTTGCTGGCCTCCCCAGAGCCGAGCAGAATATATTAGATCACAGAGGAGCGCAGAAATCCACCGATTAGCAGTGTACAACACAAAAATCCATGCCATACTAACATAACACAGCCTAACCTAACCTAGCCAAACGAAGCCTAACTCAATCTCGTGCCTTGGCCACTATTTCTGTCCTACCCAGATCCGACCGGAGTATGATAGTGCAAAGAATAGCGAAGAATTCCGCCGAATAACTGTGCCTAACACAAAAGGCAAGGCTATCCAAACCTAACCCAGGCTAACATAACCTGACCAAACGTAACATGACACAACCTGACGTGCCGAGAACGCAATTACTGGCCTCCCCTGCGTCCTCAACGGTATAGCAGATCTATGTAGATCGTACAATTCCTCCGAATGGCAGCGCATAGCACACAAGTCAAATCTATCGTATCGTAACCAATCGAAGCGTAACATAACGGTACGCAACTTAACTCAGCCTATCGTGCCGAGACCACAACAGCTGGCATACGCATATCCAGGCAAAATATACTAGAGGTCACTATTTCGCAGGAATCGACCGTACAGCTGTGTACAGCACAAAGGACAAAGCCATCCTACCCTAACCAGGGCAAACGTAACGTAACTCAAGCAAACGTGCCCCGAACAAGATTGGTGGCCTCCGCAGAGGCAAGCAAAACATATTCGAGCGCATTAGAGCGCATTAGTCCACCGAATATAGGTGTTTAGCACAAAAGTTAAAGCTGCCCCTTCTCAACGTAACCAATCGTAAGATAACCGAACGTAACGTAACTAAAAGTAACGTGCCAAGCCCTCAGCCGCTGTCCTCCCCAAAGTCATGTGGAGCATGTTGCAATGCAGCAGAGCGCAGAAATCCACCGAATAGCAATGTATAGCACAAAAGCTAAAGCCATCCTTTCCTAACGTAGCAGACCGTAACATGATTCAAAATAACGTGCCGCGACCACTATTCCTGGCCACCCCAGATTGGAGCAGAGTATCGTAGAGCACATTAGAACGCTGAATTCCACTGAATAATAGTTTATAACACGAAAGTCAAAGCTATCCGCACCTATCCCGGACTAACGTATCCAAAACAAACGTAGCCAAACTCAACCTATCGTGCCGAGACCACCATTGCCGTGATACCCATAGCCAAGCAGAGAATATTAGAGCACAGAGGAACGCAGAATTCCACCTAGCAGCGGCGTATAGCACAAAAGTCCAAGCTATCCTCTCCTAACCTAACAAACGTAACGTATTCAAACGAAACGTCGCTCAGCCTATCGTGCCGAGAGCACTAATGCTGCCCCCACCCCCCACCCCCCCAAAGCGGAGCAGGCTGTACAGGCACTGTAGAGCGCAGAAGTCCACCAGACAACAGTTTATACCACGGCAGTCTAAGAAATCCGTACCCAACCCAAACAAATATTGCCGAACCAAACGCAGCCTAACACAACATAACGTGTCGAGACAACTATTGCTGGCCCCCCCGCGGGTCGGGCAGAGTATAGTGGAGCAATCTAGAGCGCAGAAATCCACCGAGTAGCAGCGTATTGCGCAAAAGTCACGGACATCAAATCGTAACCTATTAAGTCGTAACAATACCAAACGTAGCCTAGCAAAGCCAGTCGTGCGCGACCACTATGGCTGTCATCCCGAAGACCAGTGAGATCATATTGGAGCACAGCACAGCGCAGAAGTCAACCTTATAGTTGCGTGTAAAGCAAAAGTCAGAGCTAACCTATCCTAACCTGACCAAACGTACCGTGATCAAACGTAACGTAACGCATCCAGTCATGACAAGACCAATATTGCTGCCTCCCCAGAGCCAAGTAGAACATATTAGAGGTGTGTAGATGGTAGGAGTCCAAAGAATCCATGTGCATAGCACCATTGTCGAAGAAAGCCTATCCTAACATAGCCATACGTTACTTACCCGAACGTGGCTTAACTCTACGTAACGTGCCGGCACCACGATTTCCAGCTACAGCAGAGCCAAACAGAACATGCTGGAGCACAGTAGAGCGCAGAAGTCCTCCGAAAATCAGTCTATACCACGAAAGTCAAAGCAACCCTGACATAAACCGAACCAATATATCCTCACCAGACGTAGCCTAACTCAACCTAACATGCGGAGCCAACCATTACTGGCCTCCTCAGTGTCCAGCAGAGTTCAGTAGAGCTATGTAGAGTGCAGAGGTCCTCCGGATGGCGGTGTATAGCACAGAAGTCAAAGTTACCCTGCCCTAAACAAACCAATCGCAACATAAGCAAACGTAGCGTAACACAACCTATCGTGACGTGACCAGTATTTCTGGCCTCCACAGAGCCAAGCAGAATATACTAGAGCACAGTAGAGCGCAGCAAGCCACCAAATAGCAGTGTATATCATAAAACCCAAAGTTATCCTATCCTAACTTTGCCAATCGTTATATATCTCAACCTAACCTGCCGAGACCACTATCGCTGGACTCCCGAGAACAAAGCAATAAGTACTAAAGCACAGTGGAGCGCAGAAATCCGCCGAACGTCAGTCTACACCACGAAAGTCAAACATATTCACACCTAGCCCAATCTAACATAACGTAACCAAACGTTACCATACCCAACCTAACGGGCCGAGACCACTATTACTGGAATCTCCAAAGTTGAGCAGACTACAGTATGGCTATGCAGGGAGCAGAGATGCCCCGAATAGCCGAGTAGAGCTCAGAAGTCAAAGCTACCCTATCCTACCCTATCCAAACGTATTATAACCAAACGCAACCTATCTCAACCTAACTTGCCGAGATTACCAACGCTGACCACCCCAGAGACATTAGAACTCAGTAGAGCGCAGAAATCCGCGTATAGTTGTGTATAGCGCAGAAGTCTGGACTATCGTATCCTTCCCTCACAAACGTAACATGAACGAACGCAGCATAGCCCACCCATCGTGCCGAGACAAC
>NW_016926110.1:0-636 GCF_001483705.2 Eufriesea mexicana
ACCCGAACAACAGAACATTGCCAAACATAGCCTAACTATACTTAACGTGCCGATACCGCTTGTGTTGCCATCCCCAGAGCCAAGCTGGGCATACTAGAGCACGGCAGAGCGCAGAAATCCACCGACTAGCAGTGTATAGCACAAAAGGTAAATCTATCCTGTCCAAACTTAGCCTGACCCAACCAAATCGAATGTAACGTGGAATAAAGCCTCGTTCAGAGGCCACTATTGCTGGCCTTCCCAGCGCCAAGCTGAAGGCATTAGAGCACTCTGTGGCGCAGGAATCCACTTAGTAGCAGACGATAGCACTGAAGTCAAAGCTATAATCCCCGAGCATAACCAACCGTAACATAACAAAGCGTAACATAACAAAACCTTACGTGCCGAGACCGCTATATTTGCCAACCCCAGAGCCCAGCAGGACATACTAGTGCCCTGGTTATCGCAGAAATCCACAGAACAGCAACGTACAGCTCAAAAGTTAAAGCCTTCCTGACGAAACATTGCCTAACACAACCTAACCGAACGTAACCTGTCTCAACATAACGTGCCGAGACCACTATTGCTGGCCTGCCTAGAGTCAAGCAGAAAATATTAAAGCACTGTAGGGACAGAAGCCCACCTAATAGCAGACTA
>NW_016926111.1:0-613 GCF_001483705.2 Eufriesea mexicana
ACTTTTTTGTATAAATAAGGAGGAACGATTCCATTGGCGTGCTATAGCCATTGCAGTGCTATAGAACCTACCTGGAATATTCAATGTTATTGACATTTTCGGCTAATATCGTGGTGAGCTAACTTTCTTGTATAAATAAGGAGGTAAGATTCTATTGGCTAGCTATAGCCGTTACAATTCTAGAGTATCTGGATGGAAAATTCAGTTTTATTGACATTTTCGACTAATATCGTGGTGAGCTCACATCCTTGCATTAATAAGGAGGAAAGATTCTATTGGCACGCTATACCCATTACAATGCACCCATTACAATGCTATAGAATCTGCCTCGAAAATTCAATTTTATTGACATTTTCGACTAATATCGTGGTGAGGTGACTTCCTTGCATAAATTAGGAGGAAAGATTCTATTGGCCAGCTGTGGCCATTGCAATTCTATAGTATTTGGATGGAAAATTCAATTTTATAGACATTTTCGACGAATATCGTCGTGAGCTTACATCGTTGCATAAATAAGGAAGAAAGATTCTATTGGCACGCTAGAGCCATAGCAGTGATATAGAATCTGGCTGCAAAATTCAATTTTATTGACATTTTCGACTAATATCTTGGT
>NW_016926112.1:0-802 GCF_001483705.2 Eufriesea mexicana
CCCATCCATACGTTCATCGATCCATACATCTATCAATCCATACATCCATACATTCATACATCCGTACATCCATAAATTCATCCATCCATACATCCATCCATCCATACATCCATACATCCATCAATCCATACATCCATATTTAAATACATCCATCCATTCATTCATCCATACATCCATCCATATCTCAATCCATCCATACAACCATACAACCAACCATCCACACATCCACACATCCATACATCCGTACTTCCATGCTTTCGAACATACATACATGCATACATCCATACATCCGTACTTCCATGCTTTCGAACATACATACATGCATACATCCATACATCCGTACTTCCATGCTTTCGAACATACATACATGCATACATCCATACATCCGTACTTCCATGCTTTCGAACATACATACATGCATACATCCATACATCCGTACTTCCATGCTTTCGAACATACATACATGCATACATCCATACATCCATCCATCCGTACATACATACTTTCGAAAATACATACATACATATATATATACATCCACACATCCATACATCCGTACATCCATAGATCCATACATCCATACATCCGTACTTCCATGCTTTCGAACATACATACATGCATACATCCATACATCCATACAACCATACATCCATACATCCATAGATCCAACCATCCATAGATAAAACCATCCATACATCCACCCATCGGTACATACATCCGTCCATACATCCATCCATCCTACATGCACCCATCCCCACTTCCATATATCCACACATCCATACTTCCATCCAACCATACATAC
>NW_016926113.1:0-1411 GCF_001483705.2 Eufriesea mexicana
TATTCTGCATGGCTATGGGGAAGCCACGAGAAGTGGTCGTTGCAAGTTATGTTGAGATATGCTTCGTCCGGTTTGGATAGGTTAGGTCAGGTTATGCTAGGGTATCTACGGCTTTTGTGCTCTTCACTGCAATGCAGAGGATTGTTGCGTTATGCTCTCCCCTAATATGTTCTGCTTGGCTCTGCGGAGGCCAGCAATAGTGGTGGCGGCATGTTTGCCTGCGTTTGGTTAAGTTTGGTAGTGTTACGATTAGTCATGTTAGGACAGGGTGCCTTTGACTTTTGTGCTGCATACTGCTTTTCGGTGGATTTTTCCGCTCTACTGTGCTCTAATATGCTCTCCTTTGCTCCGCGAAGTACAGAAATGGAGGCCGCGACGTGTTTGGTTCGGTTAGGTTACATTTGGTTAGTTTACGTTGGCATGGTTAAGGGTTGGGTAGCTTTGATTTTTCTGCTGCACACTGCGATTCTATTGATTCCTGCGCCCTAGTCTCCTCTAATAGTTCTTCATGGCCCTGTGGAGGCCATCAATAGCGGTATAGACACGTTGGGTTTGAATTGGTTGCGCTGGGCTTGGTAAGGTTAGGCCAGGTTACGTTAGGTTATCCCTTACTTTTTTGCTTTACGCTTCAATGCGGACGTTTTCTGCTCTGTACAGTGCTCTAGTATATTCTGCTGAGCTCTCGGTGGTCAGCAATTGAAGTGTAGGCACGTTAGGTTGGGTTAGCGTACGTTCGGTTACGTTAGGAGAGGATAACTTTTACTTTTGTGCCCTGCACTGCTATTCTGTGGGCTTCTGCTCTCCTCATTCCTCTGTTATACTATGCTCGACTATGGGTTGTCCAGGATGAGTGTTCCTGGCTCGGCAGGTTGAGTTATGTTTCGTTTGGTTTTGCTGAGTTGGGCTTGGTTTGGCTATGATGGGTTCGTCCATTGCGGTACACTCAGCTATTCGTTGGATTTCTGTGCCCTACAGTGCTCTTGTATGCTATACTCGCCTCTGGGGAGGCCAGGAATAGTGGAAGCGTCACGTTAGTTTGCGCTATGTTACTTTTGGTTATGTTAGGAATGGATATGTTCGGAGAGGATATCTTTGGCTTTTGTGCTATAAGATGCTACTCGATGGACATTCGGGCCCTACTGTGTCCCAGTATGTTCTGCTTGGCCCTGTGGATGCCAGTAATGGAGGTCTCGGCGCGTTAGGCGTGCGATATGGTACGTTGGGCTGGGTTAAGTTTGATTTAATTAGGATAGGATAACTCAGATTTTTGAGCTATACACTGATATTTGGAGGATTTCTGCGCTCCTCATTGCTCTACTATGCTCTGCCCAACTCCGAGGAGGCCAGCAATAGAGTTAGTGGCGCAAAATGTTGTGGCAGGCTACGTTTGGCTATGTTAGGTACGTTTACG
>NW_016926114.1:0-916 GCF_001483705.2 Eufriesea mexicana
TATAATATGATATGCTTGGCTCAGCGATGCCAGCTATAGTGGTCTCGGCTGCTTAGGCTGAGTAAGGCTACGTTTGGACAGGTTTGGCTTGTCTGGGTTGGGTTATGATAGCTTTGACCTTGCTGCTATGCATTGTCATCCTTTGGACTTCCGCGCCCTGCTCTAGTCTAATATGATCTGCTTGGCTCTGGGGAGGCCAGCAACAGTGGTCGCGTCAGGTTGGTTTGAGACGGGTTACATTTGGCTAGGTTAGGTTACGTTGGGTTAAGTTAGGGTGTTTTCGGCCTTTGTGGCACACACAGCTATTATATGGCCTTCTGTGTCCGCAGTGCTCCATTACAATCTGCTTGGCTCTCGTGAGGCCAGCAATGGTGGTTGTGGCACGTCAAGTTGTATTAGTATACGAATGGCTATGTTGCGGTAGGTTAGGTTAGGAGAGGAGAGCTTCGACCTTCGTGCAATACAGTGCCACTCGTAGGGATTCTGCTCTCCTCCGTGCTCTAATATGTCCAGCTTGGCTCCGGAATGCCAGCAATAATGTTCTCAGCACGCTATGCTGTGTTAGGCTACGTTTGAGTAGGTTGGGTTTGGCCAGGTTAAGTTAGTATATCTTTGACTTTTGTGCTTTACACTGCAATGCGGCTGTTTTCGGCACTCTGCTATGCTCTAGTATATTCTCCTTCGCCCTTGGGAGGTCAGCAACAGTGGTCTAGGCACGATAGATAGAGTTATGTTACGTTTGGTTACGTTATGCTTGACTCGGTTGGGCTAGGATAGCTCAGACTTCTATGCTACTTCGGTCGTTTTGTGCTATCCACTGTGCTCCAATATGTTCAGCTTGGCTCTCGGGTATCCAGCAATATTGGCTTCAGCACGTTAGGTTGGGATAGGTTACGTTTGCCTATGTTACGTTAGC
>NW_016926115.1:0-540 GCF_001483705.2 Eufriesea mexicana
GGTTAGCTTTGACCCTTCTGATATACACTGCGATCCTACGGATTCCTGCGTTCTATTCATCACTAATGTGTACAGCTTGGCTCTGCAGAGTACAGCAATTGTGGTCGCTGCACGTTAGCTTGAGTTCGGTAACGTTTGGTCATGTTACGTTCAGTTAGGTTAGGACAGGATACATTCGACTTCTGCGACATAGTCTGCTATTAGGAGGATTTCTGCGCGCTACAGTGCTCTAATAATTTCAACATGGCTCTTAGAATGCCAGCAATCGTGGTCTCGGCACGTAACACTGGGATAGCTTTCGTTTGGATAGGTTGGGGTAGGCTAATCTTGGTTAGGGTAGCTTTAACTTTTGTGCTGTACACTGCTATTGGTGGGTTTCTGAGCCCCACTCTGCTCTAATACGCCATGTTTTGCTCTGTGTAGGACAGCAATAGCGGTCTCGGAACTTTAGGTTGTGTTATGCCATGTTCGGTTATAATGTGTTGGCTGGGTCAGGTTTGGGTTGCTTTGACTTCTCTGTTTTTCGCTGCGATTCCATGG
>NW_016926116.1:0-3490 GCF_001483705.2 Eufriesea mexicana
CAACCCTCGGGATTCGAGCAATAGTGGTCGTGGTACGCTAGGTTCAGTTGGGTTACGTTTGGACATGTCAGGTTAGGCTGTGGTTGGTTGGGGTGACTTCGACTTCTGTGCTACACACTGCTACTCAGTGAATTTCTGCGCTCTACTGTGCCCTAATAAGCACTGCTTGGCTATGTGCAGGCCAGCAATAGGGCTCTCAGCTCGTTAGGTTTAGTTATTCTACGCTTGGTGAGATTAGGCTGGGCCAGGTTAGGTTAGGATACGTTTGACTTTCGTGATATGCACTCCCGTCCTGTGAATTTCTGCGCTCTGCACTGCTCAACCATACTCTGCTCGACTCCCCGGATGCGAGCAGTCGCGGTCCTGGCACGTTAGGTTGAGTTACCTTACGTTCGTTTAGGTTTGGTTGGGTTTGGTTTGGCATGGGTAGCTTTGACTTTCGTGGTATACACAGTTATTCGGTGGATTCCTGCTATCCTCTGTGCTCTACCACAATCTGCTAGTCCCTGGGGTGGCCAGCAATGATGCACTCGGCACGTTAAGTTGAGTTAGGCTACGTTTGGTTAGGTTATGACAGTGTGGGTTAGGTTTGGGTAGCTTTGGCTAACGTGGTATACATTACTGTACAGTAGATTTCTGAGGTCCATTGTGCCCTAGTTTATTCTGCTTGGCTCTGGGGATGCCAGCTATCGTGGTCGCGGCACGTTAGGTTGTGTTAGGTTACGTTTGGTTATATTATGATTGGCTACGTTTGGAGGTAATATCCTCGACTTTTGTGCTGTGCACTGCAATTCGGTGGCTTTCTGTGCTCTGCTGTGCTCTAATATGCTCTGCTTAGCTCTGGCGAGGCCAACAATTCCTGTCTCGGCACCTAATGTTACGTTAGGCTACGTCCTGTTAGGTTAGGTTAGGACAAGTTGGGTTAGGATATCCTCCACTTTTACGCTGTACACTGAAATGCGGTGGATTTCTGCGCTCTACAGTGGACTAGCATGTCCTGCTTGGCTCTGAGGTGGCCAGTATAAGTTGTCTCGCCAAGTTATGTTGAGATAAGCTATGTTTGGTTAGGTTATGTTAGCTATTGTTAGGTCTGGATATCTTCGACTTTTCTGCTAAACACTGCGATTCTATGGATTTCTGCACTCTACTCTGATCTAATATGCTCCGCTTGGCTCTGGGGAGGCTCAAAACAGTGTTCTCGGCTCGTAAAGTTTAGATAGTCGACGCTTGGCTAGGTTAGGTTAGGTCTCGTTAGGTTGTAATATATTTGACTTTTGTGCTATACGCTGCTGTTTGGTGGCTCTCTGCGCCCTGCTCTGCCCTAGTTTACCCTGCTTGGCTTGGGGATTCCAACAATAGTGTTCTCTGCACGTTAGGTTAGCTTATGATACGTTTGATTATATAACGCTTGGATAATTTAGGACAGGATAGCTTTGACTTTTGTGCTATACACTGCTATTCGGTGGATTTGCTGCGACCTAGTGTGCTCTAGTATGCTCTGCTTAGCTCTGGGGAAGCCAGTGTTAGTGGTCTCGGCACTATAGTTTAGCACTATAGTTTGAAATATGATACGTTCGGTCAGATAGGGTTGGATCAGTTTGGGTTAACATATTCTTGACTTTCGTGCTTTACGCTGCAATGCGGCGGATTTCTGCGCTCTAATGCGCGCTGGCATATACTGGGTGGCTCTGTGGAGATCAGCAATAATGGTATAGGCACATTAGGTTGATATAGGATTCGCTTGGTTATGATACATTTGGTTAGGTCAGGAGACGATAGACCTGCCTTTTGTGCTAAACACTGCCATTCGGTTGATTTCTGTGCTTTTCTGTGCGCTATCGCACTCTGCTTCTCCCCGTGGACGCCAGGAATAGTGCTCTCGGCTCGTTAGGTTTAGTTATGTTACGTTTGGTAAGGTTATGTTTGGTCATGTTTGGTCGGAATAATTTCGACTTTTGTGCTATGCACTGCTATTCGGACGATTTCAGTGCCCTACATTGCTCTGCGATACTCTGCTTAGCTCTTGTGAGTCCAGCAGTAGCGGCCGTGACACGTCAGGTTGGGTCACGTTACGTCTGCTTATGTTACGTTTGGTTTGGTTAGGATAGGGTAGCTTTGCCTTTTGTGTTATAAACCGTTATCCGGTTGATTTTTGCTCTCTAATGTTCCCTAATATTTTCAGCTTGGGTCTGGGGAGACCAAAAACTGCGGTCCCGGCACGTTAAGTTGTGTTAGGCTATGTTTGGCTTCGTTAAGTTCGGTCAGGCTTGTTCAGGGTAGCTTTGACTTTTCTACTGTACACCGCTATTCATCCAATTCCTGCGATCTGCATTGCTCTGGTGTCCTCTGCTTGTCTCAGTGAAGGCCAGCAATAGTGGTAGTGTCACGATTGGCTGAGTTATGCTACGTTCGGTTTGGTTATGTTATGTTATATATGGTAAGTGTTACTTCCACTTTGGTCCTTTACGCTGCCATGCGTTGGATTTCTGCGCTCTGCCGTGGACAAATATTTTCTGCTTTTCCTTGGGAAGACCAGCAATCGTAGTCTCGGCACGCTAGATTATGTTCGGTTACGTGTGGCCAGGTTATCTTTTAATACGTTCGGTCAGGATAGCTTTGTCTTTCGTGTTGTACCCTTATTCGGCGAATTTCTGCGCCCTACTGTGCTCTACTATATACTGCTTGGCCCCGGGGAGGCTAGCAATAGTGGCTACGGCACGTTGGGTTGAGCTCGGTAACGTTTGGTTGGGTTGGGTTGGGCTAGGTAACGTTTCGTTGGGTTGGGTTATGAGGTGTTCGGTTACGCTACCTTTGACTTTCGCAACGTGCACTGTTATTCGGTGGATTCCTGCGTTCAACTGTTCTCTACTATACAATGCTTGGCCCTGGTAGGGCAAGCAACAGTTGTCGCGGCGCGTTAGAGTGAGTTAGATTACGTTTGGCTATGTTACGATTGGTTAGGTTAGGATAGGATTGCTGTTACCTTTGCGCTACACACTGCTGTTCTGTGGATTTCTGCGACCTACTGTGCTCTAATATTTCCTGCTTGGCTCTGGTGATGCCAGCAATTGTGGTCTCTGCACGTTGGGCTGTGTTAGGTTACGATCGATTACGTTACTTTGGCTACGTTAGAGTAGTGTAACTTTTGCTTTTGTGCAGTACACTGCTGTTCCGCGGATTTGTGCACTCTACAGGGCTCTAGCGTGTTCTGTTTTCTGAGGGGAGGCCAGCAGTATTTATCTAGGCTCGTTATGTTGAGTTAGGCTACGTTCGGTTAGTTTAGGTTATTCCAGGTTAGGTTCGGATATTTTTGACTTTTGTGCTATACACCGCAATGCGGCAGGTTTCTGTACTCACATGTTCTCTAGTATATTCTGCTTGGTTCTAGGGAGGCCGGCAACTGTGGTCTCGCCACGTCGGTTTGAGCTATGCTACGTGCGTCTATGTTACGTTTGGTTAGGTTTGGAGACGGTAGCATTGACTTCTGCGC
>NW_016926117.1:0-278 GCF_001483705.2 Eufriesea mexicana
TGGCTGGAAAATACAATTTTGTTGACATTTTCGACTAATATCCTGGTGAGCTAACTTCCTTGCTTAAGTAAGGAAGGAAGATGCTTTTTGAGTGCTATAGACATTGCTATGGTATAGAATGTGGCTGAAAAATACAATTTTGTTGACATTTTCGACTAATGTCGTGGTGAGCTAACTTCCTTGCGTAAGTAAGGAGGCAAGATGCTTTTTGAGTGCTATAGCCATTGCATTGTAATAGATTGTGGCTGGAAAATACAATTTTGTTACATTTTCGACTA
>NW_016926117.1:321-895 GCF_001483705.2 Eufriesea mexicana
TACTATTGGCGTGCAATAGCCATCGCAATGCAGTAGAATCTGGCTGGCAAATTCAATTTTATTGACATGTTCGACTAATATCGGGGTGAGTTAACTTTATTGCATAAATAAGGAGGAAAGATTCAATTGGCGTGCTATAGCCGTCGCAATGCTATAGAATAAGGCTGGAAAGACCAATTTGATTGACATTTTCGACTAATTTAGTGGTGAGCTAACTTTCTTGCATAAATAAGGAGAAAAGATTCTGTTGTCGTGCTTTATGCATTGCAGTGCTGCAGAATGTAGCAGGAAAATTCAATTTTACTGACCTTTTCGACTAATATCGTTTAGAGCTAACTTCCTTCCATTGGCAAAGAGGAAAGATCTTTTTGGCGTGCTATAGCCATCGCAATGGTATAGAAAGAGGCTGGAAAATACAATTTTGTTGACATTTTCGACTAATATCGTGGTGTGCTATCGTCCTAGCTTAAGTAAGGAGGAAAGATGCTTTTTGAGTGATATAGCCATTGCAATGATACAGATTGTGGCTGGAAAATACTATTTTGTTGAAATTTTCGACTAATATCGTGGTGAG
>NW_016926118.1:0-3463 GCF_001483705.2 Eufriesea mexicana
GACAAGGAAATCCTAAGCGAGCCTTCCTAACATCGCCCTACGAAACGTAACCTTACTCAACCTTACGTGCCGAGACAACTATTACTAGCCACCGCAGAGGCAATCAGAGCATATCATAGTCGATGAGAGCGCAGAAACCCACCGAATAGCGGTGTCAAGCACAAAAGACAAAGCTATCCTAACGTAGCCAGACGTGGCATACCCATGCGTAGCCTAGTTCAACCTATGTTGTCGAGACCATTAATGCTGGAACCCGCAGTGACAAGCAGAATGTATAAGAGTACAGTAGATCACAGATATCCACCGTATAATAGTGTATAGCACGAAAGTCATACACATTGTAGCCAAGCTTAGCCCATCCTGACCTAACGTACCATAACCAAACATAACATAAAAAAACATAACGTGCCACGGCCGCTATTGCTCTCCACCCCTGGTCCGAGCAGATTGTAATAGAGCGAGGTGGAGCGCAGAAATCCACCAAATGGTAGTGTATAGCACTAAACTCAAAGAAATCCTAACCGAACTTTCCTAACCTAGCCTAACGAAACGTAACTTAACTCAACCTAACGTGCCGAGGCCACAGTCACTTGCCACCACAGAGCCAAGCAGAGCATATTGGAGCACATTAGAGCGCTGAAATCCGGGGAATAGCAGTGTATTGCACAAATGACAAAGAAGCCTATCCTAATATAGTCAAACGTAACATGTCAAAACGTAGCCTAACTCAACCTAACATTCCGAGACCACTGTTGCTGCTCTCCACAGGGAGGAGCAGAATGCACTAGAGCACAGTAGAGCGCATAAATCCGCAGCATTGTAGCGGACAGCAAAAGACCCGAAGATATCTTAACACAACCTGACCAAACCTAACCTAACCAAACGCTGCATAACCAAACATGACTTGTCGCTACTACTGCCCTGGCCTCAACAGAGCAAATCAGAAACAAGTAGAGCACTGTAGATCAGAGGAATATGCCGAAAAGCAGTGTAAAGCACAAAAGTCAAAGTAGCCTATCCTAACCCAGCCGAACGTGACAAAACCACACGCAGCCTAGCTCAACCTGTAATGACAAGATCACTATTGCTGGACACCACAGAGACAAGCAGAATGTAGTAGAGAACAGAAGAACACAGAAATCCACCGAATAACTATATATAGCGCGAAAGTAGAAACTATCCTAACCAAACATAGCCAAACCTAGCTTGACCGATCGTAACATAACTTAACCTAACGTGCCACGACCACCATTGCTCGCCCCCAGAGTCGAGCAGGGTATAGTAGAACGATGTAGAGCGCAGAAATCCACCGAATAGCAGTGTATAGCACAGAAGTCGATACCATCTCTACACAACCTGACATATCCTATCCTAAAGATCGTAGCGTAGCTTAATATAAACAGCAGCGGCCGCTGCACCCGCTCTATCCAGAGCCAAGCAGAATGTAGTAGAGCACAGTAGATCACAGATGTCCACCAAATGACAGTGTATGGCATGAAAGTCAGAGCTATCCTGACTAAGCTTAGCCTACCCTGACCTTACGTAACCGAACCAAATGTAGCATAACTCAACCTAACGAGCGACGGCCGCTAATGCACACCACCCCAGAGTCCAGCAGGGTATAGTAGAGTAATGTAGAACGCTGAAATCAACCGAATAGCAGTGTCTGTTACAAAAGTCGAGGATAACCTAACCTAACCGGGCCAATCCTAACATAACTGAACGTAGCATAGTTCAAAGCAGCGGGCCGCGACTAATGATCCTAGCCTCCACAGAGCCAGGCAAAATGTAGTTGAGCACAGTAGATAACAGAAATACACCGTATAGCGGTGTAGAACACAAAAGTCAAAGTAGCCCATCCCAACCTGGCCAAACGTAACATACGCAAACGTAACCTAACTGAACCTAACATGATGGGACCACTATTGCTGGCCACGGCGGAGACAAGCAGGTTGTACTAGAGCACACTTGTGCGCAGAAGTCCACATAATCACAATGTATAGTACAAAAGTCGTATCTATCCAGGCCTAAGCCAAGCTAACGTAACCAAACCAAACGTAGCCTACCTCAACGTAACACGCCGCGGCCACTATTTCTCTCATCCCCAGAGTCGAGCAGAGTACAGCACAGCAATGTAGAGCGCAGAAATCCACCGATTAGCAGTGAATAGCACAAAGGTCACAGTTATCCTAACCTAACCAAATCAAACGTACCATAAAGAAACGTAACTTAACCCAACCTTACGCGCCGAGGCGACGATTTTTGGCTTCCGCTGAGCGAAGGAGGGAGTTTTATACCACAGTAGAGCTCAAAAATCCAGCGAAAAGCACAGTTTATCACAAAAGTCAAATACATCCTAACCTAACATATCTTACCGTACCCTAACCATAAATAAACTAATTTAACCTAACAGGCCGAATCCGCTACTGCTGGCCTCTCCATCGACAATCAGAACGTATTGGAGTAGTGTAGAGCGTAGAAGGCCACGGAACGGCAACGTAGGGCAGAAAAGTCAAAGCTATCCAATCCTAGCCCTATCAAACGTAACATAACCAAACGTAGCATAACACCACATAACGTGCTGAGGCGAATATTGCAAGCATCTACAGAGGCAAGCAGACCATACTAGAGCAATGTCAAGCGCAAAAATCCACCGAATAGCAGCGTATAGCACAAGAGTCAAAGCTATCCTATCCTAACCTAAGCACACGTAACATAACCAAACGTAATATAACTGAACCTAAAGTACCGAGATCACAATTGCTGTCCCCCAGGGACAAGCAGAACGTAATAAAGCACAGCAGGGCGCAGAAATCCAACGAGTAGCGGTACATAGCACAAAAGCAAAACATAACCTAACCAAATATAGCCTAAGCTAACCTAACCCAGTGTATCATATCTCAGCATAACGTGCCGAGACCGCTATTGCTGGCCTTCGCAGGGCTAAGCTGAACATATTAGAGCTCATTAGAGCGCAAGAACGAACCGAATAGTAGTGTATAGCACAAAACTCCTATCTACCCTCTTCCAAACTAACCAATTGTAAAATAACCAAACGTAGCATAACTCAACCTAACGTGTCACGACCAGGTTTGCTGGCCTCCTCAGAGTCAAGCAGAACATATATGTTGATAGTGGGACGCAGATATCCTTGGAATCGCGGTGTATGCCAGCAAAATCTAATATTTCCTGTCTTAAACCAAACAAACAGAACCAACCCAAACATAGCCTAACTCACCATAACGTGCCGCAACCTCTATTTCTGGACTACCCAGGGCCAAGCAGAATATATTTGAGCCGAGTAGCGCGTAGGAAGCCACCGAATCACTGTGTATACCGCGAAAATCATATTTGCCAAACCTCTTGCGGCCTAAACCTTTGAAGCCGAAAGAAGCCTAAGTCACACGAACGGTCCGAGACCCCTACTACTGGTCACCCCAGAGTCGAGCAGAGTATAGTAGAG
>NW_016926119.1:0-2831 GCF_001483705.2 Eufriesea mexicana
GAGGGAGGCCAAGTGCTACCTCTGCGCCTTACGGTCCTGGGGGTTGCCAGCCCCCTCGACCGTCAATCAGTTGGCCCACGTAGAAAGAAATTAGCCTCGGATGATAAAACGAATAAAGCCGATGAGCCCACAGGCCCAATCGGCCCAACTGTATCTGGCGTCGCGCCGACGGTGGAATTACAGTCTGTCTCGTCCGCTGATTTCCCTTGTAGGAAGGAAGGTTGCAGCCGGTCCTTTGCCACGGTTAGAGGACGTGGCGTGCATGAACAGAAGCAGCACAAGGATTGGTATGATGAGATTCAGGCGGCAGGTATAGTTAATATCAAAGCTCCATGGTCGTCGGAGGAGGCGGCCCTCCTTGCCAGGCAGGAGGCAAATCTGACATTGTCTGGCGCTAAGTTCATCAACCAGGCACTGCTCCCATTTTTTCCAAATCGCACTATAGAGGCCATTAAAGGCCAAAGACGGAAACAAATGCATAAGGACAGGGTTGTGGTCGGTCAGCTCCAACTGACCGAGTCCTCACACGAACATCAGGTGACGATTGATGACCATCTTGAGAAAGAGTAGAGGCCATTAAAGGCCAAAGACGGAAACAAGTGCATAAGGACAGGGTTGTGGCGGTGATGCAGCAGCTCCAACTGACCGAGTCCTCACACGAACATCAGGTGACGATTGACGACCA
The DNA here is from genome assembly GCF_001483705.2 of Eufriesea mexicana. Taxonomy (NCBI): domain Eukaryota; kingdom Metazoa; phylum Arthropoda; class Insecta; order Hymenoptera; family Apidae; genus Eufriesea; species Eufriesea mexicana. Next base: position 686 of record NW_016926119.1, read on the forward strand.
TCTTGAGAAAGAAACCGGCGTGCCTGTTGATGTACTTAGGGAAGAAATCTCCAACTACAAACCAATCGAGGGCCCTGACTTCGGCGCAGAGCGCTTAAACAACATCTGCGCGCATGCTACCGAATGGGACACGGATACCATGCTTGGGGAAATATCAGCGTACCTCAGATTGCTCTTCCCCACTCCGAGAAACGAACGCAAAATTGGGAATAACACACGGTCCCCAAAGCTTTCGAAGAGAAAGCAAAGAAGGGTGGACTATGCCCGCACACAGCGTGCGTGGAAACGGAACCCTTGTAAATGTCTTAGGGTTCTATTGAAAGACAAGGGGACTTCCTATACACCACGAGAGCAGGTGATGACACCTTACTGGCACGCAGTAATGACGAGCGGTGGATGTAGTTCACCCGGTGTTGGCGAGGCACGACCTACCCTGGATAGCATATGGCAGCCAATCAGACCTGAAGAAGTGAAGAGGGCGCTTCCAGAAATGACCACGGCACCTGGTCCAGACTTGATATCCGCAAGGCAATGGAGAGCTGTGCCTGCAGGGATAATTGCTAGAATCCTCAATATTTTCCTGCTATGCGGAAAACTACCTCAATGGCTCCTGGAATCGAGGACTACCCTCATCGCAAAGAAGGATAACGCCGCTGAGCCCGGCGAATTTAGGCCCATTACGGTCTCGTCCATAATTACCAGGACACTACACAAGGTCTTGGCGAACAGGCTTCTGGGGGCGGTGGTGCTGGATCAACGCCAAAAGGCGTTCGTTCCGACAGACGGATGTGCGGAGAACACCTTCATACTTGACATGGTGCTCCGTCACCACCGGCAAATGCATAAGCCACTCTATCTGGCATCTATTGATATTGCGAAAGCGTTCGACACAGTCACGCATACAGCAATCCTGGACACAATGAGAAACATGGGGATCCCGGACCAAATGGTCTCATATGTGTCACATGTCTACGAGGATAGCCAAACCACCTTGGCATGCGATGGCTGGACGTCACACAAACTACATCCGACGTGTGGCGTGAAACAGGGAGATCCATTATCTCCAATGCTTTTCAATATGGTGATAGATCGAATGATCCAACGAATTCCGGAGGAAGTTGGAGTCTACGTTGCGGGAAAGCATTACAACGCACTGGCCTTTGCGGATGATCTAATCCTTATGGCTGCGACACCGCAGGGCCTCCAGCTTATACTGGACCGGTGCACTGAGTTCCTTGGACAGTGTGGACTTCTAATAAATACTAGTAAGTCCTTCACTGTTGCAATGAGGAACGTCCCGCATCTTAAGAAGTCGGTGGTGGACCCCGGTATACGATTTGTTTGCAAGGGGCAAACTATACCTGCGATGAGGAGACAGGACGAGTGGAGGTACCTCGGAGTCCCGTTCACACCAGAGGGACGCTCGACATCTTCGCCGGTTGCGCAACTTAGCGAGGCCATAGATAAGCTCTCGAAGGCTCCCCTCAAACCGCAGCAGAGGATGTTTGCACTGCGTGCCATGGTGTTACCTGGCCTACATCACATCTTAACCCTGGGATCCACGGACCTCAGCAGGCTGAAGAAGATAGACACCATGGTGAGGGGGGCTGTACGAAAGTGGCTTGCGCTACCGCACGACGTGCCCAACGCGTATATCCATACCAAAGTAAAGGACGGAGGGCTCTCTATACCATCTATGAGATGGCTCATGCCACTCAGAAGGAAGGAAAGGCTCGAGGCCATGTCAAAAGAGACTATGGATCCACGATCCTTCCTTGCCCAAGAGGTCCAAAAGATGAAAAGGAGACTGAGGTATGGCAACGTCGATTTGGATACCGTCGTTAAGATTGACAACCACTGGGCGGGGTTACTTCACGAGTCCGTTGACGGAAAAGGCCTGAAGGAATCAACGAGGGTGCCGCAGCAGAATAGATGGATTACGGAGGGCACCTCTTTCCTCAGTGGCAGGGATTACGTTAACTGCGTTAAGCTGCGTATCAACGCCCTTCCCACCAAATCGAGGTCCGGACGCGGGAGGAGGTGCGACAGGATCTGCAGAGCCGGATGCAATGAGGTGGAGACATTGAACCACGTATTGCAGAAATGTCACAGAACACATGGAGCCAGAATAGCCAGGCATAATGCC
>NW_016926120.1:0-1778 GCF_001483705.2 Eufriesea mexicana
CGGCGGATTTCTGCACTCTACTGTGCCCTAACATGCTCGGCTTGCCTCTCGGAAGGACAGCAACAGTGGTATCTGCACGTAATATTGGGTTAAGCTGCGTTTGGTTATGTTAGGTCAGGTCAGGTTAGGTTAGTGTATCCTCGACTTCAGTGCTATACACTGCTTTGCGGCTGATTTCTGCAATCGACTGTGCCCCGGTACATTCTGATTGGCACTGTGGTGCTCAGCAGCAATTGTCTAGGCACGTTTGTTTGGGTTATGCTACTTTTGGTTTGGTTAGGTTTGGGTGCGTTTTCTCAGGATATCCCCATCTTTTTTGCTATTCTATGTAACGCGGTCGACTTCTACGCTCTATTTGCTCCAGCAGATTCTACTTGGCTCTGCGGTGGCAAGCAATAGTGTTGTCGGCAGGTTAGGTTTTGTTAGGTTATGTTTGGTTATGTTACGTTTGCTTAGAGTAGGACAAGATAAATCTGACTTTCGTGCTATACACTGATGTTCGGTGGATTTCTACACTCCTATGTGCTGCAATGTGCTCTGCCTGGTCCCGGGATGCCACCAATAGTGTTCTCGGCACGTATGGTTTTGTTAGTCTACGCTTGGGTAGATTAGGTTTGCTTATGTTTGGTAACGATGGCTTTGACTTTTGTGCTATGCACTGCTGTTCGAAGGACTTCTACTCTCTACTGCTCTCTAGTATGCTCAGCTTGGCTCTGGGGATTCCAGAAACATTGCTCTTGGCACGTTCGGTTGAGTTGGTATACGTTTGACTATATTACGTATGGATAGGTTGGTACAGGGTGGCTTTGACTTTTGAGCTATACATTGCTATTCGGCGGATCTCTTTGCTCTACATCGCTCTACCACACTCTGCCCGACTCTGGTGTGGCCAGTAATTGTGGTCCCGGCACGGTAGTTTTATTTAGGCTATGTTTGGTTATGTTAGGACAGGGAAGATCTGACTTTTCTGCTATGCACTGCTACTTGGTGGATTTCAACGCTATAATGTGATCTGATATGCTGAGACTGGCTTTGGGAAAGACAGCAACAGTGATCGCGGCACGTTGCGCTGTGTTATGCTACGTTTGGCTGGGATAATTTGTGTCTGGTTAGGCAAGGATATCTTTGACTTTTGTGCTGTACACTGCCATTTTGTGGCCATCTGCGCTCTACTGTGCTCTACTATGTTCTGCTTGGCTCCGTGGAGGCTCGTATAAGTGGTCTCGGCACGTTATGCTAAGTTAGGGTACGTATGATTATATTTCGTTTGGATAGGTTAGGTCGGGATAGCATTGGCCTTTGTGCTATACACGGCGATTCGGTGGATTCCTGCCTCTACATTGCTCTACTATGCGCAGCTAGATCCTTGGCAGGCCTGCAATAGTGGCTGCGGCAGGAAAGTTTTTGTTTATTTACGTTATGACAGGTCAGCTTTTGTCAGAGTACAGGAGCTTAGCTTCGATTTTTGCACTATACACTTCTATTCCACGGATTTCTTCACTCTTCTGTGCTCTAATATGTTCAGCTAGGCTCTGGGAACGGCAGAAATTGTGGTGACGGCACATTATGTTGGGATATGATACGTTTGGTTTGGTTGAATTAGGTCAGATTTGGCTAGGGTGTATTTCGCTTATGTGCTCTGCACTGCAGTGCGAAGGGTTACAGCGTTCCACTGTGCTCAGGCATATTCTGATTGGCCCTGCGGAGGTGAGCAGCAATGGTCTAGGCACGTTCGGTTGAGTTCGGTTACGTTTGATTGTGCTACGTTTGGACAGGTT
>NW_016926121.1:0-877 GCF_001483705.2 Eufriesea mexicana
GATGGATAACTCAATTTTATTGGCATTTTCGACTAATATCGTCCTGAGCTGACGTCCTTGCATGAATAAGTAGGTAAGATTCTATTGGCCAGATATAGCCATTGCAATTCTATAGTATCTGGATGGAAAATTCAATTTTATTGAATTTTCGACTAATATCGTGGTGAGGTAGCTTTCGTGCATAAATAAGGAGGAAAGATTCTATTGGCCAGCTATAGCCATTGCAATTCTACAGTATCTGGGTGGAAAATTCAATTTTATTGACATTTTCGACTAATATCGTGGTGTGGTAACCTTCTTGCATAAATAAGGAGGAAAGATTCTATTGGCGTGCTATAGCCATTACAATGCTATAGAATCTGCCTCGAAAATGCAACTTTATTGACATCTTCGAATAATATCGTGGTGAGGTAACTTTCTTGCATAAATACGGCGGATAGATTCTATTGGCCAGCTATGGCCATGGCAATTCTGTAGTATCTGGATGGAAAATTCAGTTTTATTGGCACTTTCGACTAATAACGTGGTGAGCTGACATCCATGCTTAAATAAGGAGGAAAGATGCTATTGGAGTGCTATAGCCATTGCAGTGCTATACAATCTGGCTCGAAAATTCAATTTCATTAACAATTTCGACTAATATCGTGGTGAGCTGACATCCATGCTTAAATAAGGAGGAAAGATGCTATTGGAGTGCTATAGCCATTGCAGTGCTATACAATCTGGCTCGAAAATTCAATTTCATTAACAATTTCGACTAATATCGTGGTGAGCTGACATCCATGCTTAAATAAGGAGGAAAGATGCTATTGGAGTGCTATAGCCATTGCAGTGCTATACAATCTGGCTCGAAAATTCAATTTCATTAACAATTTCG
>NW_016926122.1:0-805 GCF_001483705.2 Eufriesea mexicana
AGGAGGAAAGATACTATTGGCGCGCTGTAGCCGTTGCATTGATGTAGAATGTGCTTTGAAAACACATATTTATTGACTTTTTCGACCAATATCGAGGTGAGCTGACTTCGTCGCATAAGCAAGGAGGAAAGATCCTTTTGGAGAGCTATAGCCATTGCAATGCTCTGGAATCTGTTTGGAAAATTCAATTTTATTGACATTTTAGACTAATATCGTGGTTAGCTAACTTTCATGCATAAATAAGGAGGAAAGATACCATTGGCGTGCTATAGACATTGCATTGATATAGAATCTGGACGACGGAAAATTCGATTTCATTGCCTTTTTTACTAATATCGTGATGAGCTTGCATTCTTGCATAAACAAGGAGGAAAGATTCTATTGGCGAGCTGTAGTTATTGCAATGTTTTAGAATCTGGCTGAAAAACACAATTTTATTGACATTTTCGACTAATATTGTGGTGAGCTATCTTTCTTGCATAAATAAGGAGGAAGAATTCTATATGCGTGCGATAGCCTTTGCAATGATATAGAATGTGGTTGGAAAATTCAAATTTATTGACCTTTTCGACTAACATCGTGGTGAGCTAACTTTCTTGCGTAAAGAAGTAGGAAGGATTCTATTTGCGAGCTGTAGCAACCGCAATGCTTTAGAATCAGAATGAAAAACTCAATTTTGTAGACACTTTCGACTACTATAGTGCTGAGCTTACTTTCTGGCATAAATATGGAGGAAAGATCCTACTGGCGTGCAATGGGCATTGCAATGCTATAGAATCCCCCTGGAAAATACAAATTCATTGAC
>NW_016926123.1:0-243 GCF_001483705.2 Eufriesea mexicana
GGTGAGACGGCCGTTGCTGCCCGCCCGAGACCCAAGCAGGACATTCTAGATCACGGTAGAACGAAGGCATCCACCGAATATCTGTGTACAGCACAAAAGTTAAAGCTACACTATCCAAGCTTACTCTAACCCAACCTAACAGAACGTAACGTGACACAACGTATCGTGCAGAGGCAACTGCTGCTGTCCTTCTCAGAGACAAACAGGACATACTAGAGCACAGTAGAGCGCAGAAATTCGACG
>NW_016926124.1:0-350 GCF_001483705.2 Eufriesea mexicana
TACATCCATACATCCATACATCCATACATCCATACATCCATACATCCATTCATGCATACATCCATACCTTCGTACAACCATACACTCATACATACATACATCCATACACGCATACTCCCATACATCCATACATACTTACATCCACCCATCCATACATCCATCCATTCCTTCATCCATACATTCATGCATCCATACATGCAAAAGTCCATCCATCCGCACCTCCATAAATCCATTCATCCACCAATCCATAAATCCATCCAATCATAGATCCATCCATCCATACATTCATACATCCATACGTCCGTCCATCCGCACATCCATCCATCCATACGTCCACCCTTCGATACATT
>NW_016926125.1:0-554 GCF_001483705.2 Eufriesea mexicana
AAAGTCAAAGATATCCTAACCCAACCTGACCTAACCTATCCTAACCAAAGGTAACCTAACTCATCGTGACGTGCATATACCAATATTTCTGGCCATCCCAGAGACAAGCTGAGCATATTGGAGCACAGAAAATAGCAGGATTCCGCGAATAGCAGTGTATAGCGCAAATGTCAAGTCTAATCTCTGAAAAGCTATCCAACCACAGCGTAACCATACGAATCATAGCTGAAACTAACGAAACGCGACCATTAATACTGTCCTACCCAGGGCAAATCGGAACATATTAGTGGAGAGAAGAGAGCAGAAATACATAGAATTGCAGAGTATAGCAGGGAAATCAAAGCTATTCAAACATAACCCCCAAAAATGTCACCCAACCAAGCGAAGCCTAATTGAAGGTAACGTGCCGCGGCCACTCTTGCTGGACGCCCAACGCGGCCATACACAATACAGTAGAGCACAGTAGAGCGCATAAATTAACAGAACAACAGTGCACAAAAGGCTAGTCGAAGCTATCATTGCCTAACACAAACAAACGTAACCTAACCAGACGT
>NW_016926126.1:0-209 GCF_001483705.2 Eufriesea mexicana
GCCATGCTGTAGAATCAGGCTGGAAAATTCAATTTTATAGACATTTTCGACAAATATTGTGTTCAGCTAACTTTCCTGAATAAATAAAATGGAAAGATTCTATTGGCGTGCTATAGCCACTGCAATGCTATAGAATCTGGCTGGAAAATTCAATTTTATAGACATTTTCGGCAAATATCGTGTTGAGCAATCTTTCTTGCATAAATAAG
>NW_016926126.1:361-2217 GCF_001483705.2 Eufriesea mexicana
TGCTATAGCCATTGCAATGCTATAGAATCTGGATGGAAAATTCAATTTTATTGAGAACTTCGACTAATATCGTGGTGAGCTATCTTTCTTGCATAAATAACGGGGAAAGATTCTTTTGGGGTGCAATAGCCATTGCAATGCTGTAGAATCTGGTTGGAAAATTCAATTTTATTGACATTTTCGACTAATATGGTGGAGAGCTAACTTTCGTCCATAAATAAGGAGGAAAGATTCTATTGGAGTGCTATAGCCATTTCAATCCTGCAGAATCAGGCTGGAAAATTCAATTTTATTGACATTTTCGACTAATACTGTGTTGAGCTAACTTTCTTGCTTAAATACGGAGAAAAGGTGCAATTGGCGTGCTATAGCAATTGCAATGCTATATAATCTGCCTGGAAAACTCAATTTTATTGGCAATTTCGACTAGTACCCTGGTGTGCTAGCTTTCTTGCAAAAACAAAGAAGTAGCAATCTGTTGGCGTACTATAGCCATTGTAATGCTATAGAGTTTGACTTGAAAACTCAATTTTATTGACATTTTCGACTAATATCGTGTTGAGCTAACTTTGTTGCATAAATAACGAGGAAAGATTCTATTGGAGTGCTATAGCCATTGCTATGCTGTAGCATCTGGCTGGAAAATTCAAATTTATTGACATTTTCGTCTAATGTCGTGGTGAGCTAACTTTATTGCATAAACAAGGAGGAAAGATTCTATTGCCGTGCTATAGCAACTGCAATGTTATAGAATCAGGCTGGAAAATACAATTTTATTGTCATTTTCGACCAATATCGTGGTGAGCTCACTTTCTTTCACAAATAAGGAGGAAAGATTCTATTGGCGAGCTATAGCCATTACATTGCTAGAGAATTTGTCTGGAAAACACAATTTCATTGACATTTTCGACTAATATCGTGGTGAGCGAAATTTCTTGCAGAAATAAGGAGGAAAGATTCTATTGGCGTGCTATAGCAATTGCAATGCAATAGAATCTGGCTGGAGAACTCTATTTTATTGACATTTTCGGCTAATATCGAGTTGAGCCAGCTTTCTCGCATAAATAAGGAGGAAAGAATCTATTCGCGTGCTCTAGCCATTGCAATGCAATGGAATCTGTCTGGAAAATTCAATTTTATATACATTTTCGACTAATATCTTCTTGAGCTAACTTTGTTTCATAAATAAGGAGGAAAGATTCTATTGACGTGCTATAGCCATTGCAATGTTATAGAATCTGGCTGGAAAGTTCAATTTTATAGACATTTACGGCTAATATTGTGGCGAGCTAACTTTCGTGCATAAATAAGGAGGAAAGATCCTATTGCCGTGCTATAGCCATTGCAATGCTGTAGAATCTGGCTGGAAAATTCAAGTATAAAGACACTTTCAACTAATATCGTCGTGAGCTTGCACTCTTGCATAAATACGGAGGAAAGATTCTATTGGCGTGCTATAGCCATTGCAATGCTATAGAATTTGACTGGAAAACTCAATTCTAGTGACATTTTCGTCTAATATCGTGGTGGGCACAATTTCCTGCAAATATTAGTAGGAACGATAGGATTGACGTGCTATAGCCATTGCCATGCTGTAGAATCAGGCTGGAAAATTCAATTTTATAGACATTTTCGACAAATATTGTGTTGAGCTAACTTTCCTGAATAAATAAGAAGGAAAGATTCTATTGGCGTGCTATAGCCATTGCAATGCTATAGAATTTGACTGGAAAACGCAATTCTAGTGACATTTTCGTCTAATATCGTGGTGGGCACAATTTCCTGCAAATATCAGTAGGAACGATAGGATTGACGTGCTATAGCCATTGCCATGCTGTAGAATCAGGCTGGAAAAT
>NW_016926127.1:0-270 GCF_001483705.2 Eufriesea mexicana
ATATAGATTGTGGCTGGAAAATAAAATTTTGTTGACATTTTCGACTAATATCATGGTGAGCTAACTTTCTTGCATAAGTAAGGAGGAAAGATGCATTTTGTGTGCTATAGCCATTGCAATGATATAGAATGTGGCTGGAAAATACAGTTTTGTTAACATTTTCGGCTAATATCGTGGGGAGCTACCTTCTTTGCTTAGGTAAGGAGGAAAGATGCTTTTTGAGTGCTATAGCCATTGCAATGATATATATTGTGGCTGGAAAGAACAATT
>NW_016926128.1:0-1076 GCF_001483705.2 Eufriesea mexicana
TGGACTCCTCAGAGTCGAGCGGAAAATATTAGAACACAGTAGAGCGCAGGAGTCCATAGAAACACTGCGTACAGCACGAAAGTCAAAGATAACTGGCCGAGTTTGACATAACCTAACCTAACCAAACGTAACATAACTCAACCTAATGTGCAGAGACCACTATGGCTGGAGTCGCGAGAGCCAAGCAGAAAACGTTAGAACACAGCAGAGCGCAGAAACCCGCATATTTCAGTGTATATCACGAATGACGCATCTACCATATCCTAACCTCACCAATCGTAACAAACACGGACGTAGCATAGCTCAACTTAACATTACGAGACCACTATTGCTGGCCTTGACAGAGACAAGCAGAATGTAATAGAGCACATTAGAGCTGAGAAATTCGCCGCATAGCAGCGAACGGCACAAGCCCGCAGACAACCTAACCTAATCTGACATAATCTAACCACCTTACCAACGGAACGTGGCGTAACACGACACTACGCGCCACTGCCACTATTTGTGGTATACAGAGAGCAAAGCAGTGAATATTTGATCACAGTAGAGCGCAGAAATCCACCGAATAGCAGTGTATAGCACATAAGTGAGAGCTACACTTTCCAAACATATCCGAACATAGCAGCCACGCGTAACATACCTCAAACTTGCTTGCCGAGACCGCCATTGCTGGCCTCCGCAGTGACATACTGTAGCACTTCAGAGTGTATAGATTCAACGTACAGCAGTTTACAGCACGAAAGTAAAAGCTGCCCAAAACTAACCCCAAAAAGCATAACCTAACCAAACGTAGCCCTACTCAAACTGACTTGCCGAGATCACTACTACTGACCTCCCGAGAGTCGCGCAGAGAAGAGTAGTGGAACGTAGAGCGTAGAAGTCCTTCGAATATCGGTGTATCGAACAAAAGTCAAAACTATCCTCTCCTAACCTAACCAAACGTTGCGTATCCGTACGTAACGTATCTCAGACTAACGTGCCGAGACCACTACAGCTGTCCTCCGCATATCCAGGCAGAATATACTAGAGCACAGTAGAGCGCACGGATGCACAGGATAGCTGCGCATAGCACTCAA
>NW_016926129.1:0-559 GCF_001483705.2 Eufriesea mexicana
TTGCCAAGAAAGTAAGAGTGATCCAAACCTAATCCGCACAAACATAACCTAACCAAGCGCATCCGAACACAACCTGTCGAGGCACGACTATTGTTACTTGCCACACCAGATTCGAGCTGGGTGTAGTAAAGCAGAGTAGAACGCAGAAGTGCTCCAAATAGCATTTTATATCACAAAAGTCAAAGCCATTCTAACAAAACATAGCCAAACCTAACCTAGCCAAGCGTAACCTAGCTAAACAAAACGTGCCACGACCACTATTTATGGACTCCCCAGAGACTAACAGATGCTAGTACAGCAGTGCAGAGCCCAGAAATCGAACGAAGAACAGTGTATAGCAAAAAGGTCAAGGCCACGCTAACCAAACTTAACACAACCCAGCCTAACCAAGCGTAACATAACTAAACATTCAGTGCCGGGACCAGAGTTGATAGTTGCCGGCCGCCACAGAACTAGGCAGAACATGTTAGAGTACACTAGAGCGAAGAAATCCGCCGCACACCTGCGTATAGCACAAAAGTCGAAGCTACTCTATCCCAAAAATGCCAGACGTAACATA
>NW_016926130.1:0-571 GCF_001483705.2 Eufriesea mexicana
GGCCGGCCGAAGATCGGCGAAAATTTCCGAACTTTACCGATTCCTTTAAAAGTTACTTTTTCGCTGTAATAACTAATAATTTATTAACTTTTTTGACTTTTATCGTTAATATACATTAAAAACTATTTCTTATTAACAATTTTAATTCGCTATTGACAATAAATTTATTAATTTATTAGCTTTCTGAAAGTTACGAATACATTTTATCACAAATACGTTGTTTCTTTAAATAGTAGCCAATAATTTATTAACTTTTTTACTTTTATCCTTAATATACGTTGCAAAATATTTGTTATTAGCAATAAATGTAGTAATTTATTAACTTTTTGCTAATTATACATACATTTTCATGCAAATACGTTATATATACTAGTAATAGCCTATAATTTAGTAATTTTTCCACTTGTATTATAAATTTACGTTGTGACCAATTTGTTATTAAAAATAAGTGTAATAATTTTTACCCTTTTGCAAATTATAGGTACACTTATACATTAGTATGATATTTTTCAAGTAATAACCAATGAATTAATTCTTTTCTTGTATTATAAATTTACGCTGTGAACAATTT
>NW_016926131.1:0-860 GCF_001483705.2 Eufriesea mexicana
CAATTGACAATACATTACAGAGTACAACCGTCGTCACAGTAACGTCGCAGCTACTACACTTTGCTCACAGGTGACGTAAATTCCAATGCAAACCTACTATAACCAATCCATGGTACGGTAATGTATAGATATTTTTACAGTTGACATTACGTTATTTAGTACATCCACCGAATGAGGCCCGTTGCCGTTGGATTAATATATTCACTGATAGTTTAGATATCATAGCAATGCTAATATGACAATGTACAGATCCGTTACCCCTCGAGATATTAACAATAGACAACAGAGTAATTATTAAAGCCATGATCACTGTAAATTGGAATACTTCATCCACTGACGATATAATTCCCAAAGCAAACACAGAATGACTTATTTATATTACGGGTATGTGTAGTGACATTTACAATTGAGGTTAAGGTACATAGTATAACCACCAACAGAGCACTGATACGGTTGTATTTATATTTCTACTGATAATTCATGTACCATAGCAATTCTGGAACGATAGAACGCAGGTGCACTATCCCTTGGAATATTAGCAGTTTCAGCACAGCACTGAGTACAACTATCATCACAGCACTGTAGCAGTTGGGCTCCTCTGATTACTGACAATGCAAATTATAATACAATTCTCGAATATGCAGTGCATATCAAGGCTATGGCTAGTGATATATATAATCGACAGAACGGTGCATAGTACATGCTCCAACAGAGGGCACTTGCCGTTGGAGTCATCTGTTTACGGATGGTATAAACTCCCTAGCATCATGATAGTGACAACATTGCGATCTATTACCGCAGCCACTAACAACTGACATAGAAGGACTGAGTGCGGCCACCATCACAGTACTTACGCGTTG
>NW_016926132.1:0-704 GCF_001483705.2 Eufriesea mexicana
CAGGTCAGGTCAGGTCAGGTCATGACAGGCCATGTCGGGCCAGGTCACGTCAGGAGAGGTCAGATCAATTCAGGCCAGGTCAGGCAAGGTCAGGTCAAGTTTGGTCAGGTCTTGTCAGGTCAGGACAAGTCAGGTCAGGCCATGTCAGGCCTGGTCAGGTCAGTTCAGGTCAGGTCAGCTCAGGCCAGATCAGTCATGACAGGTCAGGTCAGGTCAGGTCAGGTCATGTCATGTCTGGGAAGGGGAGGCCAGGGCAGATCATGTCGGGTCAGGGCAGGTCAGGTCATGTCATGTCTGGGAAGGGGAGGCCAGGGCAGATCATGTCGGGTCAGGGCAGGTCAGGTCATGTCATGTCTGGGAAGGGGAGGCCAGGGCAGATCATGTCGGGTCAGGGCAGGTCAGGTCATGTCATGTCTGGGAAGGGGAGGCCAGGGCAGATCATGTCGGGTCAGGGCAGGTCAGGTCATGTCATGTCTGGGAAGGGGAGGCCAGGGCAGATCATGTCGGGTCAGGTCAGTTCAGGTCAGGTCAGGGCAGTTCCGTTCAGGCCAGGCCATATCAGGTCTGGTCAGGTCAGGTCAGTTCAGGTCAGTTCACTTCGGATCAGATTATGTAATGTCAGGTCAGATCATGTCAGGTGTGGCCAGGCAAGGTCGGGGCTGGTCAGGCCAGGTCAGGTCAGGTCAGGTTAGGTCAAGTCTGGT
>NW_016926133.1:0-710 GCF_001483705.2 Eufriesea mexicana
TTGGCTGGGTTTGGTTACGATGGCTCTGACTTCTGTGCAATACTGTGCTACTCGGTGGGTCTGCGCGCTCTACTGTTCCATGACATGTTCTGCTTGGCAATGGGGAGGCCAGCAATGGTAGTATCGGCGCGTTAGTTTGGATTTGTATGCGCTTGGCTATGTCACGTTTGGTCAGGCAAAGATAGGGTATCTTTGACTTTTGTGCCGTACACCACCATTCGGAGGATTTCTGCGCTCCACACTGCTCTACTATACTCTGCTCGGTTCTGTGGTGGCCAGTAATAGTCTCGCAAAGATAGGTTGAGATAGGCTCCGTTGGCTTATGTTTCGTTGGCAATTGTTTGGCTCGCGTTACTTCGTCTTTTCTACACTACTATTCTATGGATTTCTGACCTTTGCTCTCCTCTAATACGTTCCGCTTGGCTCTGGGATGGCTAGCAGTAGTGGACGCGTCACGTTAGGCTGAACGAATATATGTTTGGTTTGGTTAGGCAGGTATAGCTTTAACTTTTGTTCTACGCACTGCTATTCTACGGTTTTGTCCGCGCTACTGTGATCAAGCATGCTCTGCTTTGCTCTGTGGAGCGAGAAATAGTTGCCGCGGTGCGTAAAGTTGTGTCAGGTTGCGTTTGGTGTGGTTAGGCTTTCATGTGTTTGGTTATGGCATCCTCGGCTTCTGTGCTGTACACTGGAATGCCGTGGGCTTATGC
>NW_016926134.1:0-390 GCF_001483705.2 Eufriesea mexicana
GTTCTTCCGTCCATCCACACATCTATTCATCCACCCACACATCCATACATCCATGCATCGGTAGATCCGTACATTTGTACATGCATACGTCCATACATGCATACATCCATACACCCAGCCATCCATACACCCATACATTCATACATCCATATATCCATAAATCCATCCATCCATATCTCCATCCATCCATACATCCATTCATCCATATATCCATACATATGTACATCCATCCATCCATACATCCATCCATATATAAACCCATACATACGTAAATCCGTACATTCGTGCATCCGTACCTCAATCCATCCACACTTCCACCCATCCATACAGCCATCCATCCATACATACATACATACATGCATCCATAATTCAATACATCCATCCAACCAA
>NW_016926134.1:592-1256 GCF_001483705.2 Eufriesea mexicana
ACATACATCCATAGATATATGCATACATCCATCCATACATGCATCCATACATACGCCCTTCCATACACGCATCCATACATCCATACATATGTCCGTTCATACATCAATCCATGCATCCATACATACATTCTTACATACATACATACATACATTCACGAATACTTACATCCATCCATCCACCCATCCATAAATCCACCTAACCATACATCCATCCATCCATACATCCATACATATTTACATTCATACATCCATACATCCGTAGATACGTCCATCCATACCTCTATCCATCCATACATACATCTATCGATACTGCCATCCATCCATAAATCCATCCATCCATACGCCCACCCATCCATACATCGATCGCCCCATACATCCATCCATCCACAGAACCACCCACCAATTCGTCCATCCATCCATACATCAATACATAAATCCATACATACAGCCATACATTCGCCCATATATACATCCATACATGCATCCTTACATACATCCATACATACATACATACATCCATACATACATCCATGCATACATCCATATATACATCCATACATCCATCCATCCATACATCAACCCTTCCATACAACCATCCACACATACATCCATCGATCCATAAACCTATCCATCCATACATCCGTCCACCTATCCATCAATCCAT
>NW_016926135.1:0-1404 GCF_001483705.2 Eufriesea mexicana
GGGCCAGCGATAGTGATCTCGGTACGTTAGTGTACGTTACGTTACATCTGGTACGTTTAGGTTAGGTCGTGTTTGGTTAGGGCATCTTCGACTGTTTTGCTATTCACTGCAATGCGGTGTGTTTCTGCGCACTACTCCGCCCTAGTGCATTCTGCTTGCCTTTGTGGAGGCCAGTAGTTGTGGTCCCGTCTTGCAAGGTTGAGTTAGGTTCAGTCTGGTTGCGTTACGCTTGGATAGGTTAGGATAGGCTACTTTGAATGCTGTGCTATGCGCTGCTTTTCCGTATATTTCTGCGCTCTGTTGCCTCTAATATGCTCTGATTGGCACTGTAATGAACAGAAAAGAACAGAAATAGTGGTCTCGGCACGTTTGGATCCGTTAGTTCTTGATTCGTTAGGTTAGGTTAGGAAGGCTAGGTCATGATATCTACGGCCCTTGTGCACTACATTGCAGTGCGGTGGACTTCGCCGCTCTACTGAGCTCTAGTGTGTTCTGCATGGCTCTGCGGAAGCCTGCAACAGTGGTCTCGGCACGTTAGGTTGGGTCAGGTTACGTTTGGTCAGGATATGTTTATTCGGGTTACGTTTGGATAGCTTTGTCCTTCTGGGCATAGACGGTTTTTCGGCGGATTTCTGTGCTGTACTGTGCTCGAGTATACTCTGCCCGACTCTGGCGATTCCAGCAATGGTGGTCACTGCACGTTAGGATGAGTTATGTTACGTTGGGTTACGTTACAATTGGTTCGGTTAGGATGGGCTAGCTACGACCTTTGCTTTATACACCGCTATCCGGCGGATTTCTGCACTGTACTCTGCTATAATACGTTCACCTTGTCTCTGTGTGTGCCTGCATTAGTAGCATCGGCACGATACGTCGAGTTAGTCAACGTTTGGTTAGGTTAGGTTAGATCAGGTTAGGTTGGAATATCTTCGTCTTTTGTGCTTTGCAGTGCAATGCGGCGTGCTTCGGCGCTATACTGTGCACTAGTATATTTTAGTAGGCTCTGCGGTGGCCGGCAATAGTGGTCTCGGCACGATAGGTGGTGTCATGCAACGTATCGTTAAGCTATGTTTGCTTGGGTTTGGTTTGCATAACTTGGATTTTCGCGGTATATACTGCTATTCGTCCGAATTCTGCTCTCTGCTGTGCTCCGTTATGTTCCTCTTGGCACTGGGGAGGCCAGAAATACTGATCGCTGCACGTTAGGTTGAGTCATGTTACGTTTGGGTATGTCACGGTGGATTAGGTTAGGAGATGGTAACTTCGACTCCTTTGCCAGAAACTGCTATTCGGTGGATACCTGCACCTTACTGAGAAGTCATGTGTTCAGTTGTCTATGTGAAAGGCAGCAATAGTGATTTCGGCATGTTATATTGTGTTATTCTACGTTTGGTTGTGTTATGT
>NW_016926136.1:0-490 GCF_001483705.2 Eufriesea mexicana
AAACCCGTCCATTCGTACTTCCATCATTCGATACGTCCATCCATCCATACATCCATACATATACAAATGCGTACATCCATACATCCGTACAATCGTCCATCCGTACCTCAATCCATCCACCCTTCCAACAATCCAGTCAGCCGTTCGACCATACATACATCCATACATACATCCATACTTATGTACATCCATCCATTCAAATATCCAGCCATCCATGCATCCATCGATCCATACATCCTTCCATCCATACATCCATCCACCATTCCATCCATCCTTCCAGGCATCCATACACATATCAATACACAGTTCCATACATACACCCATACCTTCATTCATACATACATCCAGACATACATTCTTACATACATCCATACATGCATCCGTACATACATAAATAGAAACATCCATGCACACATCCATGAATACGTCCATACATTCATCCATACAAAAGACAATACATGCATCCATGCATACATCCATCCATTCATCC
>NW_016926137.1:0-583 GCF_001483705.2 Eufriesea mexicana
GAGCGCAGGAATCCACCGATAATCAGTGTGTACCACGAAAGCCGTGTCTATCCATGCCTAACCAAAATTAGGGTAACGTAGCCAAACATAGCCTAATTCAACATAACGGACCGAGACCACTATTACTGGCCTCCCCAGAGTCGAGCACAGCATAGTAGAACAACGTAGGGTGTAGAAATCCACCGAACACCAGTGTATAGCGCAAAGGTCAAAGCTAGCCTCTCCTTGCATATCCAAACATAATATAACGAAACGCCACCTAGCTTGACCTAACGTGCCGAGACCGCTGTTGCTGGATTTCCCAGCGACAAGTAGATTACACTGGGGCGCAGCAGAGGGCAGAAAGCCACCAAGTAGCAGAGTATAGAACAAAAGTCAAAGAAATCAATACCTAACATCTCCTAACGTAACCTAACCAAATGTAGAGCAGCTAAAAATGAAGAGCCGCGTCCAGTATTGCTGTCCTGCCCATCGCCAGATGAGAAGACGAGACGTCCGAAATACATATCGCAGGGTATACCAGAAAAGACAAAGCTGCCCCTACCTGTCCCAAACAGATATTATATATCCATACGTGGCATCC
>NW_016926138.1:0-514 GCF_001483705.2 Eufriesea mexicana
TAGAATAGCATTGTGTAGAACAAAACTCAATGCTATCCCATCCTAACCCAATGTAACCTAACCTAACCGAATGCATTCTAAATAAGCCTATTGTGCCGCGACCAACATGGCAGGCTGCCCCAGAGCCATGCAGAACATATTACAGGACGGTGTATCGCAGAAAGCCATAGAATCACTATCTCAATATAGCCTAACGAAGCATAACCGAACTTAGCCTAGCTTTACATATCGGGCTGTGACCACAGTTGCTTGCCATTCCAGATCGAAGCAGAATATACTAGATCAAAGTAGAGCGCAGTAATACACAGCATTGCAGTATACATCATAAGTGTCGAAGGCACCCTAACCTAACGCAAGCTAGCGCAACTTAACCTGACAAGAACGCAAGCTAGCGCAACTTAACCTGACAAAGAAAAACTCAACATAACGTGCCGCAACCACTACTGCTGGTCACCACATAGCCAAGCAGAATGTACTAGAGGACAATAGAGCGCGGAAATCCACCAAATAGCGG
>NW_016926139.1:0-230 GCF_001483705.2 Eufriesea mexicana
GCCTTCATTCCAATGGCAAGTACAGCCATCTACTTGCCAGAGAATAGGTCTATTCAAAATGTAAATCATGTTATATCTTGGTTAACAGATGGCCGAACGCCTTCAGCCCAATGGCAAGTACAGCCATCTACTTGCCAGAAAATAGGCCTATTCAAAACCTATAATCTGTTATAGCTTGGTGAATAGATCGCCAACCGCCTTCAAACCAATGGCAAGTGCAGACATCTACT
>NW_016926139.1:278-515 GCF_001483705.2 Eufriesea mexicana
CTAACGCCTTCAATCCAATGGCAATTACAGCCACCTACTTGCAAGAGAATAGGTCTATTCAAAATCTATAATCTGTTATAGCTTGGCGAATAGATTGCCAACCGCCTTCAATCCAACGGCAAGTACAGACATCCACGGGCCTGAAAATAGGTCTACTCAAAAGCTATGACATGCTATAGCTTGGTGAACAGACCGCCTAACGCCTTCAATACAATGGCAAGTACAGACATCTACTTA
>NW_016926140.1:0-1177 GCF_001483705.2 Eufriesea mexicana
GTATAGCACGCCAATAGTATCTTTCCTCCTTACTTAAGCAAGGAAGTTAGCTCACCACGATACAGCCAGAAATGTCAATAAAATATAATTTTCCATGCAGATTCTATAGCATTGCAATGGCTATAGCACGCCAATAGTATCTTCCAAACTTGTTTATGTAAGAAAGTAGCTCAGTACGATATTAGACGACAATGTCAGTAAAATTGAACCTTCCAGCCAGATTCTATAGCAATGCAACGGCTATAGCACGCCAATAGAATCTTTCCTTCTTATATATGCAATAAAGTTACCTCACCACGATATCATTCGAAAATGACAATAAAATTGAATTTTCCATGGACATTCTATAGCATTGCGATGGCTATTGCACGCCACCGGAATTTTTTCTCCTTACTTATGCAAGGAGGTTACCTCACCACGATATTATCCGAAAATGTCAACAAAATTGAATTTTCCAGCCAGATTATATAGCACTGCAATGGCAATAGCACGCCAATAGTATTCTTCCTCCTTATATAAGCAAGGAGGTCAGCCCACCACGATATTAGTCGAAAATGTCAATAAAATTTAATTTTCCATCCAGATTATATGTCATTGCAATGGCTATAGCACGCCAATAAACCCCCTTATTTATGCAAGAAAGTTAGCACACCGTGATATAAGTTGAAAATGTCAATAAAATTTAATTATTCAGAATGATTCTATAGCATTGCAATGGCTATAGCACGCCAATAGTATCCTTCCTCCTTATTTATGCAAGAATGATAGCTCACCCCGATATTAGTCGAAAATGTCAATAAAATTTAATTTTCCATCCAGATTATATACATTGCAATGGCTATAGCACGCCAATAGGATCTTTCCTCCTTATTTATGCAAGAAAGTTAGCTCACCCCGATATTAGACGAAACTGTGTATGTAATTATATATTCCAGCCAGATACTATGGCATTGCAAGGGCTATAGCACGCCACCGGAATTTCTTCTCCTTACTTATACAAGGAGGTTACCTCACCACGATATTATTCGAAAATGTCAATAAAACTGTATTTTCCAGCAGGATTCTATAACACTGCGACTGGTATAGCACGCCAATAGTATCTTTCCGCCTTACATAAGCAAGGAAGTTAGCTCACCACGATACTGCCCGAAATGTCAATAAAATATAATTTTCCATG
>NW_016926141.1:0-519 GCF_001483705.2 Eufriesea mexicana
CGCCATCTTAACCAAACTCAACATACCCTGATCAAGCCAAACGTAACCTAACTCTACCGAACGGGCGCCGACCACTATCGCCGTCATCCCCAGGACCAGGCAGAGCATATTAGAGCACAGCACAGCGCAGAAGTCAACCTTATAGATGCGTATAACACAAAAGTCAGAGCTAACCTATCCTAACTTGACCAAACGTAACGTAACCAAACGTAACGTAACGCATCCAGCCATGCCAAGACCAATATTGCTGCCTCCCCAGAGCCAAGAAGAACATATTGAAGGAGCGTGGAGGGCAGGAGTCCATAGAATCGCTGTGCATGGCACCGTAGTCGTAGATATCCTATCCTAACAAAGCCATACGCTACTCATCCGAACGTAGCTTAACTCTACGTAACGTGCCAGCACCACCATTGCTAGCTACAGCAGAGCCAAGCACATGCTGGAGCACAGTAGAGCGCAGAAGTCCTCCGAAAAACAGTCTATATCACGAAAGTCAAAGCAACACTGATTTAACCCAAA
>NW_016926142.1:0-816 GCF_001483705.2 Eufriesea mexicana
AGACGTGCAATAGTGGCCGTGGCACGTTAGGTTGAGGTATGTTACGATTGGTCAGGTCAGGTTAGGCAATATTTGGTTAGGATAGTTCTGACTTTCGTGCTATACACAGTCACTCGGTTGACTTCTGCGATTTGCTGTGTTCTACTACTTCCTGCTGCGCGTTACATTGGGCCATACTACGTTTCAATAGGTTAAGCTAGGGCAGGTTTGTTTGCGATATCTACGGCTTCTGTGCGCTTCACTGCAATGCGGTGGATTTCTGCGCACTACTGTTGTCTAGCAGATTCTGCTTGTGTCTATGGGGACCGGCAATAGTGTTCTCGTCATGTAGGGTTTGGTTAGGCTACGTTTCTATATGTTACGTTTTGCTACGTTGGGATAGGCTACTTTGACCTTCGTGGTATGCACTCACTTTTCGTGATATTCTGCGCTTTTGTGTGCTCCAATATGCTCTCATTGGCGCTACAGTGGTCTCGGCACTTTGGGCTGCGTTAGGATACGCTTCATTAGGTTAGGTTTGGATAGTTAGAACAGGATATCTACGGGTTTTGTGCTATACATTGCAATGCGGTGGACACCTGCGCTCTGTTGTTCTGTAGTATAATCTGCTGGTCGCTGGGGTGGCCAGCAATTGTGTTCTCGGCACGTTAGGTTGAGCTATGCTGCCTTCGGTCATTTTGCTTTTGGGAGGTTAGGATATGGTAGTCTATACTTTTGTGCTATAAACTACTATCCGCGGATTTCTGCTCTCGACGGTGTTCTAATATTCTCTGTTTGGGTCCGTGGAGACCAGCAATAGTGGTCTCAGCACGTTAG
>NW_016926143.1:0-2869 GCF_001483705.2 Eufriesea mexicana
TGGACGGGTGGATGTATGGATGTATGGATGTATGGAATGATGTATGTACGGACGGATGGATGTGTGGATGGATGGATCTTCGAATGTATGGATGTATGGATGTATGGTTGTATGTATGTATGGATTTACGAGTGTATGGATATACGGATGTATATATGTATGGATGTATATATGTATGTATTTATGGGTGTATGTATGAATGCATGTATGGACGTAATTAAAGATCTATGTTTGGATGTATGTATGGGTGTATGTATGGACGTATGTATGGAAGTGTGGATGGTTGTATGAGCGGATAAATGTATGGATGCTTGGATGCGTGTACGGAAGGGCGTCTGTTTGGATGCATGTATGGATGGATGTATGGATGTGTGTACGGATGTCTGTATGGATATATCTATGGATGAATGTGTGGATATATGTATTGATGTATGTATGTATGAGTATGGATGAACGTGTGGATGTACGTATCGATGAATGTCTGGATGTATGGATGTAAAGATGTATGGAAGGATGGCTGTATGGAGGGATGGGTGTATGGTTGTATGTATGGACGAATGTATCTGTGTATGTATGGATATATGTTTTGATGTGCGTGCGGATGCATGGATGGGAGGATGGATGTATTGTTGTATGGATGTATGGATCCTTGGTTGTATGAATGTGTGAATGTATGGATGGATGGGTGTATGGAATGGTGTATGTACGGATGGATGGATGTATAGATGGATGGATTTCTGGATGTATGGATGTATGGATGTATGGTTGTATGTATGTACGGATGTACGAATGAATGGATGTGCGGATGAATGGATTTACGGATGTATATATATATGGATGTATGGATGTATGGATGTGTGGCTGTATGGATGGATGGATGTATAGATGGATAGATGTATGGATCAATGGATGTTTGGATGGGTGCTTGTATGGATGGATGGATCGATGGATCGATGGATGTATGGATGGGTGGATGTATGGACGGATGGATGTATGGCAAGGTGGATGTATGTATGGATGTATGAATGGATGAATGGCTGTATGTATGGATGGATGGAAGTACGGATTGATGGATCTATGGATACATGGATGTGTGGATGTATGGATGTTTGTATGGATGGATATATGTATGGATGAACGTATGGGTGTAGGTATCGATGTATGTATGGATGTGTATATCTATGGATGTATGTATGTATGGAAGTATCGATGAATGGCTGTACGGATGGTAATATTTACGGATGTATGAATGTGAGGATGTATAGATGTGTGGATGTATGGATGGATGGATGTATGGATGCATGTATGTATGGATGTACGAATGTATGGATGATACGGATGTATGGATGTATGGATGTATATATGTATGGATGTATGAATGGATGGATGAATGAATGGATGGTTGTATGGATGGATGGATGTATGGATGTATGTATGGGTGGATGTATGGACGTATGTACGGTTGGATGGATGTACGGATGGATGGATTTTTGGATGTGTGGATGTATAGATTTATGGATGGATGGTTGGATGTATGTATGGATGTATGTATGTATGGATGTATGGTTGTATGGATGTATGGATCTATGGATGTATGGATGTATGGATGTATGGATGAATGGATGTTTGGATGTATGGATGTATGTATGTATGGATGTACGAATGTATGGATGTACGCGTAAATGGATGTACGGATGTATATATGTATGGATGTATGGGTGTATGGATGTATGTGTGTATGGATGAATGGATGTATGGATGGATGTATGTGTTGTTGGCAGGATATATGGATGGATGGATGTATTGGTGTACAGATGTATGGATGCATGAATGTATGCTTGTATGGATGTATGTAGGGATGTTTCTATGGATGTATCTGTGGATGTATGAATGGATATATGGAAGGACGTGTGTATGGATGTATGTATGGACGAATGGACATGTGTGTGTATGGATGTATGTATTGATGTATGTATGGACGTATGGATGGGTGGATGGATGGACTGTTGTATGGATGTATGGATCGGTGGATGTATGGATGTATGGATTTATGGATGCATGGATGTATGGATCCATGTTTGTATGGATGTACGAATGTATGGATGTACGGGTGAATGGATGTACGGATGTATATTTGTAGGGATGTATGGATGTATGGATGTATGGATGTATGGATGTTTGTATGGATGTATGTATGGATGTATGGAAGGATGAGCGGGAAGATGTGTGTATGGTTGTATGTATGCACGAATGTACATATGTATGTATGGATATGTGTAATGATGTATGTATGGATGTATGGATAGGTGGATGGATGGATTGATGTATGGATGTATGGTTCGCCGGATGTATGGATGGGTGGATGTATGGGTGGATAGATGTATGGATGTATGTATGTATGGATGTACGGATGTATGCATGATACGGGTGTATGGATGTATGGATGAATATATGTATGGATGTATGTATGTACGTGTAGATGCGTGTACGGATGTATGGATGTATGGATGTATGGATGTATGGATGTATGTATGGATGGATGTATGGCTCTATATATGGTTGGATGGATGTATGGATGGATGGATTTATGGATGTGTGGATGCATGGATTTATGGATGGATGGATCGATGTATGTATGTATGGATGTATGGAAGTATGGATGTATGGATGTATGGATGTATGGATGTATGGATGTATGGATGGATGGATGTATGGATGGACGGATGTGTAGTTGGCAGGATATATGGATTGATGGATATATTGATGTACAGATGTATGGATGAATGTATGTATGCTTGTATGGATTTATGTATGTATGTATGTATGGATGTATGGATGGATGAGTGTATGGTTGGATGGATGTATGGAA
>NW_016926144.1:0-767 GCF_001483705.2 Eufriesea mexicana
TTGCTCTGGGGAGGCCACAAACAGTGGCCGCGGCGCGTTATGTAGTCGTAGGCTACGTTTGGTTATGTTAGGTTTGCCTTGGATAGGATGGCATATCTTTCATTTTTGTGCTGTACACTGAAATGCGGCGGATTTCTGCGCTCTACTATGCTCTAGTATGTTCTGTTCAACTCTGGGGAGGTCAGTAATTGTAGTCTCGGCACGTTAGGTTCTGTTGCTCCACATTTGTTTATGTTACGTTTGGTTGAGCTTGGAGTGGGTAGAATTGACATTTGCGCTAAACACTGCTATTCGGTGGACTTCTGCGCTCTACTGTCCTCGAATACGTCCTGCGTGGCGATGGGTATGACAGCAATTGTGGTCTAGGCACGTTAGGTTCGTGTAGCCTACGCTTGTATATTTTACGTTTTGTTAGGTTAGGATATAGTAACTAAACTTCTGCGCTATACACTGCTATTCGGTCGATTTCTTCGCTCTACATCGCCTACTATAATCTGCTCGACGCTGCGGAGGCCAGCAAACGTAGTCATTGCACGACAGGTTGTGCTAGGTTACGTTTGATTGGGTTAGGTTAGGTCGGGGTAGGAGATGGTTGCTTCGACTTTTGATGCATACAATGCTATTCGGTGAATCTATCCACTCTACTGTGCTCTAATATGATCTGCTTGGCTGGGAGGTTGCCAGCAATAGTGGCCGCGGCTCGCTAGGTCCTAGTATGTTGCGTCCGGTTATACTAGGATTGGATAAGCTAGGAAAAGGTAGTTTTG
>NW_016926145.1:0-853 GCF_001483705.2 Eufriesea mexicana
AACGTTACTTAACCAAACCTACCGTGCCGCGACCGCTACATCTGGCCTTCCCAGGGCCAAGCAGAAGACATTAGAGTAGTGGAAAGGGCAGAAACCCATAGAACTCCACTGCATAGCACAGTAGTCAAATACACCAGGTCCGAACCTAACCGAAAGTAACATAGGCAAAAGTAACCTGACTTATCCTAACGAGCCCAGACCACTACTGCTCGCCGACACAGAGCCAAGCAGGACAAACTAGAGCACAGTAGAGCGCAGAATTGCACCGCACATAGGTGTTAAGCTCAATTGTCAAATCTATCCCAACCTAACCTGTCCTAACCTAAGGTAGCCAAACGTGACATAACCCGAACTAACCTGCCTAGACCACTGCTGCTGTCCTCCCCATCGCCGAGCAGAACATATTGGTGGACAGTAGCCCGCAGGAGTCCATAAACCGGCAGTGTGGGGCACAAGCGTCAAAGATGTCCCAACGTAGCCTGCCCTATGTTGACCTAACCAAACCTAGCATAACTAAACATAACGTGATGAGGCAGCGATTGCTGGCTTCCGCAGAGTTAAACAGAGAACATTAGAGCAATGTAGAGCGCAGAAATCCGCCGAATAACAGTCTATACCAGGAAAGACAAAGCTATCCGAACCTAACCCAGACGAACATATACCATCCAAACGTAGCCTAACCAAACCTAACTTGCCGCGACCGCTATTGCTGGCCTCCCCAGAGCCAAGCGGAACATATTATAGGAGAGCAGAGTGCCGAAGTCCTCAGAGCCGCAGGGCACACCTGAAGAGTCAATGATATCCAAAGCGGACCAGAGCAAGTCTAAGATAACCAAACGTAATCTAACACATC
>NW_016926146.1:0-886 GCF_001483705.2 Eufriesea mexicana
ATAGATGTATGAATCGATCGGTGTATGGATGGGTGGTTGTATGGATGGATGGATGTATGGAGGTATGGGTGTATGGACGGATGTATGTAAGGATTGATGTACGTATGGATGGATGTTCGTATGGATGGATTGAGGTATGGATGGTCGGAAGTACGGGTGAATGGATGTACGGAAGAATGGATTTACGGATGAATTAAGGTATGGATGTATGGATGGTTGTATGTATGGATGGATGTATGGATGTATGGATGTATGGATAATGGATGTATGGATGGGTGGATGTACGGATTTATGGATGGACGGATGGATGCATGGATGTATGGGTGTATGGATGTATGGATGGATGTATGGATGAATGGATGTATGCATGTATGTATGGATATATGTAATGTACGTATGTACGGATTTATGGATGGACGGATGGATGTATGGATGTATGGGTCTATGGATGTATGGATGGATGTATGGATGAATGGATGTATGCATGTATGTATGGATATATGTATGGATGTATGTATGGTTGTATGGATGTATGGATGGATGGATTTATGGATGTGTGGATGTATGAATGACTGGATGGTTGTATGTATGGATGTATAGATGTATGGATCGATGGGTTTATGGATGGGTGCTTGTATGGACGGATGGATGTATGGTTCGATGGATGTATGGATGTATGGGTGGGTGGATGTATGGATGGTTGGATGTATGGATGGATGGATGTATGGAAAGATGGAAGTATGGATGGATGTATGTATGGATGAATGTTTGTTTGGATTGATGGATGTTTGGATGGAATGAGGTATGGATGGACGGATGTTCGGAAGTATGAATGTACGTAGGTATGGCTGTCTGCATGTATGGTTGTTTGGATGGATGGATGTAT
>NW_016926147.1:0-944 GCF_001483705.2 Eufriesea mexicana
TGATACTTTCAGCCTCGCTCTGTGAAGAGCAGCATTAGTGGCCTCAGCTAGTTACGATGAGACTCGTTACGTCCGGTTATGTTGGTTTTGGCTAAGTCTGGTTACGGTAGGTACAGCTTTTGTGCCGTACAATGCTATTCGGTGACTTCTGCCCTCTACTTTTCGCTAGTATGTCCTGCTTGGCTTGGGTGTGGGGGGGCGGGGGAATGGAGGGGCGTCAATAGCGGTTTCTGGACGTTAGGTACAGTTAGGCTATGCTCGGTTATGTTCCGTTGGCTTGGGTTAAGCGTCGGTAGCTTTGACTTTTCAGACATGCACAGCGATTTCATTGACCTATGCGTCCTACAGTCCACTAATTGTGATCTACTTGACTCTGGGGAGACCAGCAATTGTGGCCGCGGCAGGTTTGCTTGAGATATGTAGCGTTTGGTTATTTTACGGTTGGTTGGGTTAGCAGGGGATACCTGTGACTTTAGTGCTATAGTCTCCTATTAGGTGGGTATCTGCGCCCTACAGTGCTCTAGTATGTCCAGCTTGGCACTGGCGACGGCAGTAATAGCGGCCTCGGCACGTTAGGCAGTGTTAGGCTACGTTTGGTTATGTAGCGTCGGTCCGGTTCAGGCTTGGGTAGCTTCGAATCTTCGAATATACACTGCGATTCTATGGATTTCTGCGATCTACTCTCCACTAATGTGTTCTTCTTGGCTCTGGGGAGGTCAGCAATAGTGGTCGCGGCAAGCTAGGACAAGTTAGGCTACGTCTGATTATGATACGATTGGCTATGTTTGGAGAGGGCAGCTTTAACTTTAGTGCCATATTCTGCTATTAGGTGCATTTCTGCGCGATACAGGACTGTAAAAGTAATATTCTCAGCTTGGCTATGAGAAGGCCAGCAATAGTAGTCTCTGCACGTTATGTCGAGTCAGGTTACGTTCGGTCAGGTT
>NW_016926148.1:0-666 GCF_001483705.2 Eufriesea mexicana
TTCAATTTTATCGACATTTTCGTCTAATATCGTGGTGTGTTAATTTTCTTGGGTAAATAAGGATGAAAGTTTCTGTTGGCGTGCTATAGCCGTTGCAATGCTATTGAATCTGCCTGGAAAATTCAATTTTATTCTTATTTTCGACTAATACTAATATCGTGGTGAGCTAACTCCATTTTATACGTAAGGAGGAGGAATTCTATTGGCCTACTATAGCCATTGCAATGCTGCTGAATCTGGCTGGAAAATTGAATTTCATTTACTTTTTCGACTAATATCGTGG
This sequence comes from Eufriesea mexicana, assembly GCF_001483705.2. Taxonomy (NCBI): domain Eukaryota; kingdom Metazoa; phylum Arthropoda; class Insecta; order Hymenoptera; family Apidae; genus Eufriesea; species Eufriesea mexicana. Next base: position 284 of record NW_016926148.1, read on the forward strand.
TGAGGTAATTTTCGTGCATAAACTAGGAGGAAAGATTCTATTGGCGTTCTATAGCCATTGCAGTGCTATAGGATCAGGCTGGAAAATACAACTTTATTGACATTTTCGACTAATACCGTGGTGAGCTTACTTTTGTGAATAAATAAGGAAGAGAGGTTCAATTGGCGTGCTATAGCCATTGCAGTGCTATAGAATCTGCCTGAAAAATTTATTTTTATTGTTATTTTCGACTAATATCGTGGTGAGCTAACTTCCTTGTGTACGTATGGAGGAAAATCCTATTTGCCTACTATAGCCATTGCAATGCTATAGAATCTGGATGGAAAGTTCAATTTTATTTATATTTTCGACTAATATCGTGGTGAGCTAATTTTCTTGCATAA
>NW_016926149.1:0-253 GCF_001483705.2 Eufriesea mexicana
ATACACTGCACGGCCCTGCGGAGGCAAGAAACAGCGGTCGCGTGACGTTAGTTTGTGTCAGGTTACGATTGGTTATGATTGGTTAGGATATGTTTGGTCAGGATAGCCTTGACTTTCGTTCTATACGCCGTTTTTCCGTGTATTTCTGTGATCTACAATGCGCTACCTCATTGTGTTTGGCCATGGGGATGCCAGGAGCAGTGGTCGCCGCACGTTATGTTCAGTTGTGCTACGTTTGATTAGGTTAGGTTGG
>NW_016926150.1:0-13184 GCF_001483705.2 Eufriesea mexicana
AGGTTGAGTTTTGTTACGTTTGGTTGGGTTAGGTTACGTAGTATTAGGTTAGGATTGCTTTGACCTTATGTGGGCGAGGATCGCCGCCCCCGGAGTTGACGGCATCCCAGGCCTCTGCTGTACACTGCTTTTCTGGGGATTTCTATGCTCTGTTGTGCTTGTATATGCTCTGCTTATTCCTGGGGATGCCAGCAGAAGTGGTCTCCTCACGTTAGGTTGAATTAGGCTTCGTTTGTCTAAGTCAAGTTTTGCCAGGTAAGGTTGGGATATCTTCAACAGGTGTGCCTTGCACATCAGTGCAGTGGATTCCTGCTCTCATGTGCTCTCGTTTGCCCTGCTTTGCTGTGGTGAGGTCAGAAATGGCGGTCTCGGCACGTTAGGTTGACTTACGTTACGTTCATTCAGGTAAGGTTAGGTTTAGTTTGGCTATCATAGTTCCCCGACTGTCATGCTATTCACGTTATTCGGTAGGTTCCTGCCCTCTACTGTGCTCTACTCTAACCTGCGTTCCCTGTGGAAGCCGGCAACAGTGGTCTCGGCACGTTATGTTGGATTTAGCAATATCGGGCTAGAATACGTTTGTTTGTGTACCTTTGACTTTTCTGCCGTACACTGCTGTTCTATGGATTTCTGCGCTCTACTCCGCTCTAATAGGTTCTGCGTGGCCCTGGGGAGGACATCAATAGTCGTAGCGGCACTATCGGCTTGATTAGATTGCGTTTGGGTAAGATAGTTTACGTTGGGTTAGGACGGGATAGCTATGTCTTTTGCGTTCCACACTGCAATTCAATGGGCCACTTTTCTCTACTGCGCTCTATGATGTTCTGCTTGTCCCTGGAGATGCCAGCAATAGTGGTCGCGGCACGTTACGTTCAGTTATTCTACCTTTGGTTAGGTTCGCTTATGTCTGGTTTGGATAAGATAGCTCCGAATTTTGTGCCGTAAACTGATATTCGTTGCATTTATGCGGTCTACTGCGATCTAATATTCTCTGCTTGGGTATGGGGGTGGCCAGCAGTAGTGGCCTCGAAACGTTGGGCAGAGTTATGTTGCTTTTGGTTCTGTTACGTTTGGTATGGTTCGGATAGATTAGCACCGACTTTTGTGCTATACACTGGTATACAGTCGATTTCTGCGTTCTACTGTACATTAATATATTCTGCTTGGCTCTGTGGAGCCCAGCAACTGCGGTCCCGCCAAATCAGGTTGTGTTATGTTACGCTTGGTTATGTTAGATCAGATTAAGTTTGCTTCGCGTGGCTTCGACCTTTGTGCTATACACATCTATCCGGAGGATATTTGTGCTCTACGCTACTCTACTAAATTCTACTCGACTCCGAGGAGGACAGCAATGGCGGTCGTGGCACGATGGTTTGAACTACGTCACGCTTGGTTGGATTGGTTAGGTTAGGTTTGGTAAGGATGGCTTTGACTTTTGCGCTGTACGCTGCTATTCGGTGGATTCCTGCGCACTTGTGTGCTCTAATAGGTTCTGCTTTGCTCTGGGGATGCCAGCAATAGAGGTCTCGGCTCGTTAGGTTTAGTTAGTCTACGTTTGGTTAGTTTAGGATAGATCAGGCTAGGTTCGAATATATTTGACTTTTGCGTTTTACACTGCTATCTTGTTGCTCTCTGGGCCCTACCGTGCCCTAGAATATTCTGCTTGGCTCTGGGGATTCCAGCAATAGTGTTCCCGGCACGCTAGATTAAGTTATGATACGCTTGATTATATTACGCTTCGATAGTAGGGGCTATGGTAGCCTTGACTTTTGTGCTACGCAATGCTATTCGGTGGATTTCTACGATCCACATTGCCATAATGTAATCGGCTCGTCTCTGGGTATGACAGTAATCGTGGTCTCGGCACGTTAATTTAGGTTATGCTACGTTTCGTTATGTTAAGTTTGGCTTGGGTAGGATAGGGTGACTTTGACTTCTGTGCTGTACACTGCTACTCGGCGCATTTGTGCACTATGCTTTTCTCTAATATGCTATGCTTGGCTCTAGGGTGGAGAGCAATAGTCGTCTCTGCAAGTTAGGTTCTGTTAGGCAACGTTCGGTTAGGCTATGTTAGCTTTGGTTAGGCTTGGATAGCTTTGACTTTCGTTGTATACACTGTTATTCTGTGGGTTTTTGCGCCCGACTCTGCCCTAGTTTATTCCGCTTGGCTATTTGGAGGTCAGCAACAGTGGTGGCTTCACGTTAGGGAGAGTTAAGTTACGTTTGTGTGCGTTACTATTGGTTAGGTTAGGAGAGGATAGCTTTGGCTTCTGTGCTATACACTGCTATTCGGTGAACTTCTGCGCCCCACATTGCCCTACTATACCCCGCTGTGCACTCGGGAAGCCATCAACAGCGGTCGCGGCACGTTATGTTGTGTTTGGCTATGTCATGTTAGGATACGTTAGTTTGGGTTAGGTTTGGCTAGCTTTGACTTACCTGCTGTACGCTCAGATTCTATGAATTTCTGCTGTCTGCCCTCCTGTAATATATGCTACTTGGATCTGGGAAGGACAGCAATAGTGTTCGCGTCACGTTAGGTTGAGCTAGATTAAGTTTGGACAGGTTATGTTTGCTTGGGTTAGATTTGAATAGCCTCGACTTTCGTGGTACACACTTCTATTCGGTGGATTTCTGTGCTCTACTATGCTCTGTTCGCCTCTGGGATGGCCAGCAATATCTGTCGCAGCTCCTCAGGTTGTGTTATGTTAGGTTCGGGAATATTACGATTGGTTAGGTTTGTGAAGGGTAGCTTCGACTTTTCTGGTATACACTGCGATTCCACGGACTTCTGTGCTCTGCTCACCTCTGATATGATCTCCTTGTCCCTGTGGAGGGAAGCAAAACTGGTCGCAGCACGTTAGGTTATGTTAGGTTACGTTTGGTTGGGTTAGGCACAGTTGGGTTAGGCTAGGATGTTTTTGAGCTTCGTGCTTTACACTGCAATGCGGCGAATTTCTGCACTTTGCTGTGCTCGAGAATATTCTGGATGGCTCTGTGGAGGTCATCAATTGTGGTGTAGGCACGTAAGGTCGGGTTGGGTTACGTTTGGCTATGTACGGTTGGTTATGTTCGGAGGGGCTATCTATGACTTTTGCGCTGTACACAGCTGTTTCTGCGGATTTCTGCTGTCTACTGCCCTCTAATGAGTTCAGCTTGGATTGGGGAGGGCCAGCGACAGTTGTATCGGCAGGTTTCTGTGAGTTAGGCTACGTTTGCTTAGGTTCGGCTAGGCTAGGTTAGGTTTGGCTATCTTCGTCCTCTGTGCTTTTCGCAGCTGTGCGTAGTCTTCCTGCGGTCTGCTGTGCCCTAGTGTGCTCTGCTGGGCCTGGGAAGTTCAACTGTAGTGGTCTGGGCGCGTTAGGTTTGGTTACGTTACGTTTGATATTGCTGGCCTTGGATAGGTTTGGCTAGGACGGCTCTGAGGTTTGTGATACACACGGCCATTCCGCCGAGTTCTGTGCACTACTGTGATCAAACATGCCCTGTTTTGCTCTGGGATGGCCTTAAACTGTGTCCGCGGCGAGTTCGGTTGCTTTATCGTGCGTTTAGTTAGGTTAGGTTAGGTTGGGTTTGGTCAGGATATCTTTGACTTTTGTGCTTTTCACTGCAATGCGGTCGATTTCCACGCTCTACTGTCCTCTATTGTATTCTGCTTGGCGCTCTGGATGCCAGCAATACTGGTCGCGGCACGTTAGGCTGAGTCATATGATGTTTGGTCCGGTTAGGTTATTTTGGGTTGTGTTAAGACAGCACCGACCATTGTGCTCACACGGCTATCCTATGGACCACTGTGCCCCACAGTGCTCCACCATACTCTGCTTGTCTCTGGGGACGCCATCAAGAGTGGTCACGGCACGCCACGTTGTGCTATGTTGCGGTTGGTTATGTTAGGTTAGGATAGGATTGGTCAGGTTATCCTTGACTTTTTGGCTACACACTGCACCCCGTTGGTTTTTACGCTCTACGATGCTCTACCATACTCTACTCGACTCTGGGGATTCCAGTTATAGTTGTCACGTCACGTTATGTTGAGTTAGGCTACGTATGGTTAGATTACGATTGTTCGTGTTAGGTCAGGATTGCTTCGACATTTATGGTATACACTGTTGTTCTGTGGACTTCTGCACTCCACTGCGTTCTACTGTATTCTGCTTGGCCCTGGGGCGTCCAGCCATTGTAGACTCGGCTCGTATTGTTAAGTTTGGCTACGTTCGGTTAGGTTATGCTAGCTACGGTTAGGAATGAATAGTTTCGACTTTTCTGCTCTACACTGCGACTCTATGAATTTCTGCACTCTACTGTGCTCTAATATGCTCTGGCTGGCTCTGGGCACGCCAGAAATAGCGGTCCAGTCGCGTTATGTATTGTTAGGTTACGATTGGTTGGGTTATGTTTGTTTGGGTTAGTTTTCGATAGCTTCGACTATCTTGGCAAGGATAGATATTAAGTGGGTTTCTGCGCCCTACAGTGCACTCGTACACTCTGCGTGGCCCTGGGGAGTCCGGCGACAGTGGTTTTGGCACGTTGGGTTATGTTAGGTTGCGTTCGCTTATACTACGTTTGGATGGGTTCGGGTAGGTTAGCTTTGACTTTTGTTCTGTACTCTGCTATTGGGTGGATTTCTGCCCTCCACATTGCTCCCCTATATCCTGCTCGAACCTCAGGATGAGATAAATGGTGCACGTGGCCCGTTGGGCTGTGTTATCTTACGTTTGGCTGGGTTAGGTCAGTGTATGTTTGATTATGGTAGGTATGGCTTTCGTGCTGTACGCAGTTATTCGGTGTGCTCCTGCCCTCCACTGTGCGCTACTCTAATCTGCTAGACCCTGGGGAGGCCAGCTGTAGTGGTCGCCGCAGGCTAGGTCGCGTTAGATTGCGCTTTGTCAGGTTAGATTGGTTTGGTTAGGACGGGACATCTTTGACTTTTTTGCTGTGCAGTTATTCGGTGGATTTCTGCGAACTACTGTGTTTTCATATGCTCTGCATGGCTGTGCGGTGGCTATCACTTGTGGCCTCGGCACATTTGGTTAAGTTAGGTTACGTTTGGATTGGTTCGGGTACGCTATGCTTGGTTAGGATGGCATTGACATTTGTGCTATACGCTGATATTCGGCGGATTTCTGCGCTGGACTGTGCTCTAGTATATTCTGCTTGGCTATGGGGAGGCCGGCAGTAGTGCTCTCGGCATGATAGTCTGAGCTGTGTTGCGCCTGGTTATGCTACGTTTGGTTAGGTAGGGATAGGACAGCTTAGGCTATTTGTGCTAGGCACTGCTATTCGGTGGATTTCTACACCCTGCGTTGCTCTACTATATTCTGCTCGGCTCTGGGGATGTCAATAATGGTGGTCTTGGCACGTTGGTGCGAGTTGTTCTATGTTTGGCTATGTTCCGTTGGTTTGGGCTTTGTTTGGGTAGCTCCGACTTTGCAGATGCACACAGCAATTCTATGGATTTCTGGGCCCTGCTTTCACTAATGTGCTGTGCCTGGATCTGTGGAGGCCAGCAGTAGTGGTCTCCGCACGATAGGTTTACTTAGGTTACGTTCGGGTAGGTTGTGCTAGGCTAAGTCTGGCGAGTGTAGCTTTAACTTTTGTACTGTACATATATATTCGGTGGACTTCTGCGCTCTACTGTGCTCTAGCATGCCCTGCTAATCTCTTGGGAGGACGGGAATAGCGGTCTCGGAATGTTAGGTTGAGGTAGGCTACGTTTGGTTGTGTTCCGTTTGTTTGGGCTAGGTTTCGGTAGCTTTGACACTTTTGATATGGACTGCGATTCTATGGATATCTGTGTTCTACTCTCCACTAATGAGTTCTGCTTGGCTGTGGGAAAGCCAGCAAAAGTGGTCACGGCCCACTATGTTTAGTCAGGTTACGTTCGAAGCCAGCAATAGTGGTCGCGGCACGTTCGGTTTGGTTACCCTACGTTTTGTTAGGTTAGGTTAGGTCTGGTTAGGTCAGGGTGTCTTCGACTTTTGTGCTATGCACTGCTATCAGGTGGCCTTCTGCGATGTATTGTGCTGCACTATGCTCTGCTCAACTCTGGGGATGCCAGCAATAGTGGTCATCGCACGATAGGTTGTGTTAGGCTACGTTTGATAAAATTACGATTGGTCAGGTTAGGACGGGACAGCTTTGGTTCTTGTGTTGTACACTGCTGTTCGGAGAATTTTACGCTCTACATTGCTATACTGTACTCTGCTCGACTCCGGGGAGGCCAGTAGTATTGGTCTCGGCACGATAGTTTGAGTTAAGCTGCGATCGGTGTGGTTATGTTAGTTTGGGCTAGGTTTGGTTTCCTTTGACTATCGTGGCATAAACTGTCTTTCGGTGGACTTCTGTGCTCTACTGTGGTCTAGCATCTACTGCTTGGCTCTCTGGAGGGCAGCGGTAGTGGTCGCCGCACGTTAGGTTGAGTTAGATTACGTTCGGCTAGGTTAGGTTATGCTGTGTTAGGTTAGGATATCTTTGACTCATGTGCTACACACTGCCATTCTGAGGACATCTGCGATGTTCTGTGCGCTATCACACTCTGCATGACTATGTGGACGCCAGAAAGAGTGCTCTTGTCACGATAGGTTCTGTTATGTTACGTTTGGTTTGGTTAGGTTTGGTTAGACTTGGTCAAGATAGCTTCGACTTTCGAGCTATACACTGCTGTTCGGAGGATTTTCATATCTACAATGTTCTATTATACTCTGCTCGACTCTGAGGAGGCCAGTAATAGCTGTCTCGGCCTGTTAGTTTAAGTTAGGTTACCTTTGGTTGCGTTACGTTAGCTGGGGTTGGTTTCCAATAGATTTGTCTTTCGTGGTATACGCTGCTATTCGTTGGATTTCTAACCTGTACTGTGTTCTAACATGTTCAACTTGCCACTGGGGAAGCCAGAAATTGTGGTGTCGGCACGACAGGTTAGAATAGGATACGTTCGCCTGAGCTACGTTTGCTCTGGTTAGGTTTGGATATCTTCGACTTTTCCGCTGTACACCGCGACTTATGAACTTCTGCGCACTGCTGTTCTCTATTATGCTCCGATTGGCCCTGTGGAGGCCATCGGTACTGGTCGCGGCACGTTAGGATATGTTAGGTTACGTTTGGTTACGTTGCGTTTGGTTAGGTTAGCGAAGCTACGACATTTGTGCTATACACAGCTATTCGTTCAATGCCAGCGCTCCAGTGTGCTGTAGTATATGCTGCTTGGCTCTGGGTAAGCTAGCAATAGTGGCATCGACACCCTAGGTTGTTTTGCGTTACGCTTGGTTTGGCTAGGTTAGAATAGCTTTGGACATGTGAGCGTTGACTCTTCTGCTCTACACTGCTATTCGGACGACACCTCTGCACTACATTGCTACACTACCATCTGCTCGTCTCGGAGGAGGCCAGCAACAGTGGTCGTGGCGAGTATGGTTTAGTTAGTTTACGTTAGGTTAGGTTACGTTTGGCTATATTTGGATAGGACATCTTTGACTTTTGTGCGATACACTGCTATTCGGTAGATTTCTGCGCTCTGCTGTGGTCAAGTATATACTTCTTGGCTATGGGCATGACGGCAGTATCGGCCCCGGTACGTTAGCCTGTGTTAGGTTGCGTTTCGTTGTTTTACGTATGGATATGTTAGGGTATTATAACCTTGACTTTTGTGCTATGCACTGATGTTCGGTGGATTTCTGCTTCTAATGAGATCTAATATTCTCTGCTTTTATCCGGAAATGCTAGAAATTGTGGCCGCGCCGCGTTATGTTGAGTTAAGTTGCGTTTGGTTAGGTTAGGTTTATTAGGGTTAGGTTAGGGTGTCTTTGACTTTCGAGCCTGACACTGCCATTCTATGGACGCCTGCGCTCGGCTCGCCTCTAATATGCTCTGCTTGGCTCTGGGGAGCGCGGCAATAGTACTCCCGTCACGATAGGTTGACCTATGTTATGTTTGGTCAGGTAAAGTTTGATTCGATTAGGTTAGGGTGACTTTGCCTTTTTTGCTATACACTGCTATTCGGTGGATTTCTGCGCTCTTCAATGCTCTACTATACTCTGCTGGGCTCTGGGGATACCAGAAATAGCGGTCGTGGCACGTTTGGTTGGGAAGGGTTAGGCTTAGATAGATTAAGTTAGGTTAATCTTGACCAGGGTGGCTTTGACTTTTGTCATATGCACCGCCCTTCGGTCGATACCTGCGCTTTCCATTGCTGTACAATAATATTCCCGTCTATGGGGAGGCTAGTAATAGTGATCTCGGCACGTTAGACTGTGTGAGGCTACGTTAGTTTATGTTATGTTCGTGTGGCTTAGGTTTGGGTAACTTCGACTTACGTGGTGTACATTGTTGTTTGATGGATTTCTGCGCTCTACCCTGTTCTAGTATGTACTGCTCGGCTCTGGGTAGGCCAAAAGTATTGGTCTCGGCACGTTAGGTTGAGGTAGATTGCGTATGGTCATGCTACGTGCGGTTAGGTTAGGATAGGTGTACTCTGACTCTTGTGCCATTCATTGCTATTCGGAAGATTTCTGCGCTCTATATTGCTCTAATATGCTCCGGTTGGCCCATGGGTGGTCAGCAAGAATAATTCCGGCACCTCATTTTCAGTTGTGGTACGTTCGGTTAGGTTGGGTTAGGACAGGTTGCTGCGCTCTACTGTGCTCTAGTGTACTGTGGTTGGCCCTGGCGAGGCTAGCAATAGTAGTCTGGGCAGGTTATGTTGAGTTAAGCTGCGTTTGGTTATGTTGCTTATGGTTATGTTTGGTTAGGGTAGCCTCTACTCTTATGCTACGTACTGCGATTCAATGGACTTCTGGGCTCTAATCTACCCTAATATTCTCTGCTTGGCAATGGGGAGGCCAGCAACTCTGGTCTCGGCACGTTATGTTAAGATAGGATACGTTTGCTGATATTACGTATGGCTTGGTTAGTACAGGATTTAGTTGACTTTTGTGCTATAGACAGCTATTTGGTGTATCTCCTCGCATACTCTGCTCGGTACTGGGGAGGCCAGCAATAGTGGTCACGGCACGTTAGGTTAACTGAGGGTAAGATTGGTTTGGTTACGTTTGGTTGTATTATGCATGGATAGATTCGGTTTTGGTGCCATACACTGTTATTCCGCGGATTTCTGCGTTCTACGTTGCTCTACTATACCATGCTCGATTCTCAGGAGACAGCAATAGTGGTCGAGTCATGTTAGGTTGGGTTAGAATATGTTTGGCTAGGTTAGGTTGCGATGTGCTAGGTTATGATAGCTTCGAGCTTTGTGCTACACAATACTATTCCATGGGATTCTGCGCTCTCCGGTGCGCGGTCTCACATTGCTTGTATCTGTGGACGCCAGGAATAATGCTCTCGGCACGTTAGGATGAGTTATTTTACGTTTGGTTATGTCAGGTTTGGTTGGGTTTGGTGGGAATAGCTTTGACCTTTGTGCTATGCACTTCCGTTCTGTGGGTTTCTGCGCTTTACTCTGCTCTCATATGTTCTGCTTGGCTCAAGGGATTCCAGCAACATGTGTCTCTTCTCGTTGGGTTTAATTATTCTACAATTGGTCAAGTTAGGCTAGGACTGGTTTGAATAGGATGGCTTTGACTTTTGCGCTATACACTTCTATTCGGTGGATTTCTGCGCTCTCCTGTGATCTATTATCTTCTGCTATGCTCTGAGGAGGCCAGAACTCATGGCCGCTGCGCGATAGATTCTGTTACGTTACATTTGGATAGGTTAGGCTCGTTTGGGTTAGACTGGAAAGTCTTTGCCTTTTGTGCCATACGCTGCGATTTAATGAACGTCTGCGCTCTACTCTCGACTTATATGTCCTGCTTTGCTCTGTGGATGGCAGCAATAGTGGTCTCGGCACGTTGGGATGAGTTAAGCTGCATTTGGTTATGTTACGTTTGGTTAGGTTAGGACAGGATAGCTTTGGCTATTGTGCTACACACTGTTGTACGGCGGATTTCTGCGATCCACGGTACGCTAGCGGGCTCTTCTTGGCTCTGGGGTGACCAGCATCTCTGGTCCCGGCAAGTTAGGCTGAGCTATGTTACGTTTGGCTTGGCTTGGTTTGGTTATGCCGGGAAATTATAGCTTTGTCTATTGCGCTGTACACTGCTATTCAGCCAATACCTGCGGTCCGCATTGCCCTGATATCCTCGGATGTCTATGGGAAGGCCAGTGATAGTGGTCGTCGCACGATTGTATGTGTTAGGTTACGCTAGGTTAGGTTATGTTAGGAAACGTTTTTATCGGATGGCATCGACTTTTATGCTATGCACCGCTATTCGGTGGGTTTCTGCACACTACATTGCCCTACTATTCTACGCTCGACTTTCGGCATGCCAGCAATGTTGGTCGAAGAACGATATGCGTAGCTAGGTTACGTTTGGAACGGTAAGGTTTGGCTAGGTAAGACAAGGATAGATTTGTCTTTCGTGCCGTACACTGCTTTTCGAGGCATATCTGTGCTCTACTGTGCTCTAGTATGTCCTGCATGGCTCTGGGGAGGATAGCAATAGCGGTCTCGGCACGTTATCATGAGATAGGCTATGTTCGGTTATGTTCTGTTGGTTTAGTTAGGTTTGGGTAGCATTGACATTTCTGACAAAACACTGAGATTCTATGGATTTCTGCCTTGTACTCTGCACTAATCTGTTCTGCTTGGCTCTTGGGAGGCTAGCAATAGTGTTCTCGGCACGTTATGTTGTGTCATGTTACGTTTGCTTAAGTCCGCTTAGGCAAACTTTGGGCAGGATAGCTTCAACTTTTGTGCTGTACACGGCTATTCGGTGGATTTTTGCGTTGTACTGTGCCCTAGTATGTCCTGCTTCGCTCTGGAGAGGGATGCAATGTCTGTCTCGGCACGTCAGCTTCAGTTAGGCTATGCTTGGCTATGTTCTGTTGGATTGGGTTAAGACTGGGTAGGTTTGGCTTCTCTGATATACATTGCCATACCATACATTTCTGCGTCCTACTCTCCACTAATGTGTTCTACTTGGCTCTGGGGAAGCCAGCAATGGTGGTCGCGTTCACGTTCGGTTGAGGTAGGTTACGATTGGTTACGTTAGGAGAGGATTGCTTTAACTTTATTTCCATATTCTGCTATTAGGTGGAATAGTGCTCCCTGCAGTGCTCTAATGTTTTCAGCTTTGCTCTGGGAAGGCTAGGAATAGTAGACACGGAACGTTATGTTGTGCCACGTTACGTTCGGATAGGTTGCGTTAGGCTATGGAGAGGCAAGCTAAGTTTGTACGAAGTGCTGTAATATGTTCTGCTCTGCTCTGGTGAGGCCAGCAATAGAGGTCTCGTCTTGATAGGATTAGCTATCCTACCTTTGACTTGGTTAGGCCAGGACATGTTAGGTTATGATATCTTTGACTTTTGTGCTATACGTACCTACACGGTCGCTTTTTGCGCTCTAGTGTGCTCTAGTACGTTTTGCTTAGTCCTGGTGGGGCCATCAATAGCATTCTCGGCACGTTAGATTGAGATATATAACGTTTGGTTATGTTACGTTTGGTAAGGTGAGGATACGACAGGTTTAACCTTTATGGCACAGTTGGGAGCAGATCTCTGCTACGCAGACCAGACATAGCCCAACCCAACCCAACCGAACGTAATATGACACAACATAACGTGCCGAGGCCACTATTGCTGGCAAACCCAGAGCCAAGCAGAATATACTTAAGCACTGTAGGGCGCAGAAATCCACCTAATAGCAATCTATAGCACTAAACTCAAAGCTATCCTCTGCTAACATATAAACCGTAACATACACGAACGTAGCATAACTCAACCTAACGTGCCGCGACCATTCTTGCTGGCCTCCGGAGAGACAAGCAGAGCACATTAGTGGAGAGTACAACACAGAAATCAATAGGGGAGAAGTGTATATCAGAAGATCCGGAGCTACCCAAGCATAACCCAAACCAACAGAACTTGACCAAACATATCCAAACGCCACCTAATGTGCCGAGACCGCCATTGCTGCCCTCCCAGAGACTAGCAGGGCACGCTGGAGCACAATAGAGCGCAGATATCCACCGAAAAGCAGTGTGCGGCACAAAAGTTAAAGCTACCCTAACCAAACTTATCCTAACACGGCCAAGCCGAATGTACCCTGACTCGACGTAATGTCCGGAGACCATTATTGCTGGCCTTCCCTGGGCCATGCTAAACATATTAGAGCACTACAGGGCGCAGGAATCCTCCTAATAGCAGATCATATCACTAAATGCGAAGCTATCCTCTCCTAACATAGCCAAACATAACATAACCAAAGGTAACCGAACTCAACGTATCGTGCCGAGACCCTATTTGCTAGCCTCCGCGGAACAGAGCAGGACATGCTAGAGCGCAGTAGGTGCGAAGAAATCCAACGAATAGCTGTGTACAGCACAAAAGTTAAAGCTATCCTAACGAAACATAGACAAACCCAACTTAACCGATCGTAACATGACTCAACACATCGTGCGGAGACCACTGTTGCTGGCCTTCCCACAGAAAAGCAAAAAACGTTAGGGCACTGTAGGGCGCAGAAATCTACCTAACAGCAGCCAATGGCGCCAAAGTTAAAGCCATCCTCTCCTGACCTAGCCAATCGTAACAAAACCAAACGTAACCTAACTCAACCGAACGCGCCGCGACCTCTATTGTTGGCCCCCACAGAGCCAACCGGGACACATTATTGGAGAGAAGAATTAAGAAATACATAGAACCACAGTGAATATCGGAAAGGTCAAAGCTAAACAAACATAGCCCAAACCAACAGAACATAACCAAACGTAGCCTAACTCAATCTAACGTGCAGAGACTGATGTTGCTGCCACCTCCCGAGGCAAGCAGGACATACTACAGCCCAGTAGAGCGCACAAACCAACCGAATATCAGTGTACAGTACAAAAGTTAAAGCTACACTAACCAAACATAGCCCAACAAAGAATAACCGAACGTAACCTGACACAACATAACGTGCCGCGACCACTATTGCTAACCTCACAAGAGACAAGCAGAACACGTGAGTGGAGAGTAGAACGCAGTGTATATCAGAAAGGTCAAAGCTACCCAAACAAAACCTAAACCAACACAATATAACCGTATACAGCCTAACACCACCTAACGTGCCGAGACTGCTATTGCTGCCCTCCCCAGGGCCAAGCAAGGTATACTAGAGCACCGTGGAGCGCAGGAACAGACCGAATTGCAGT
>NW_016926151.1:0-263 GCF_001483705.2 Eufriesea mexicana
GTCAGCCCAGGTCAGGCCATGTCAGGCCAGGTCAGGTCAGGTCAGATGAGTCCGGACAGTTCAGGTCAGGCCAGGTCAGGCCAGATCATATATGGTCAGGTGAGGTCAGGTCAGATCAGTCAAGTGAGGTCAGCCCAGGTCATGTCGGGTCCGATTAGGTCAGTTCAGGTCAGGTCATGTCGGGTCAGGTCAGGTCCGGGAAGGTCAGGACAGGCCAGATCATGTCTGGTCAGGTCAGGTCAGTACAGGTCAGTTCACTTCAG
>NW_016926152.1:0-672 GCF_001483705.2 Eufriesea mexicana
CAGTTTGACTTTTCGGTCTTCGATTAGCGAAGTTTCCATAGTTTCTTCCGATTTTTTCGTCTAGCCCCATAGAGTGATCCTTCCTCTATCTAGTGGGCTTATTCTTTTTCAATTTCGGCCATCCGTTTGTGAATAATAGTGCGGAAAGTGTGAAGTCGCAAAACGTAACTGCGCAGTTTCAATTTTTCCTTGAAATATTCCAAGTTTCCATAGTTTCTATGGATTTTTCCACTTAAACCCATAGAATTGAACGTTTCTTAAATAATGAGCCAGTTTTTCTCCAATTTTAATCGTCCGACGGTGAAATACAGTGTGACAGGTGCGAAGCCGCGCGGCGCGAGTGGCCAGTTTGACTTTTCCGTCTTCGATTAGCGAAGTTTCCATAGTTTCTGCCGATTTTCTCGTCTAACCCCATAGAGTGATCCTTCCTCTATCTAGTAGGCGTATTTTTTTCCAATTTCGACCACCCGTTTGTGAATAAATAGTAGTGCTGACAGGTGCGAAGCCGCGCGGCGCGAGTGGCCAGTTTGACTTTTCGGTCTTCGATTAGCGAAGTTTCCATAGTTTCTGCCGATTTTTTCGTCTAGCCCCATAGAGTGATCCTTCCTTTATCTAGTGGGCTTATTCTTTTTCAATTTCGGCCATCCGTTTGTGAATAATAGTGCGGAAAGT
>NW_016926153.1:0-627 GCF_001483705.2 Eufriesea mexicana
TCGACTGTGACCTTATATGCTCTGATTTGCTCTGGGGAAGCCAGAAAGGGATGCCGCGGCATGGTTGTTTGGGTCAGGTCACGTTTGGCTTGGTTATGTTTGTTTGTGTCTGGTATGTATAACTTTGACTTTTCTGCTGTACCCTGCGATCCAGTGGATTTCGGTGGTCCCGTCGCCTCTAATATGCTCTGCGTGGCGAGCGGCAGGCCTGGAATATTGGACGCGGCACGTAAGATTCAGTCAGTCTACGTTTGGTTAGGTTAGCTTAGCAGATATTAGATTATGGTTTCGTTGACTCTTGTCCTATACGATACGATTTCATGGCTTTCTGCGCCCTACTGTGCTCCAATATATTCTGCTCGTCTCTGAGGTTGCCAGCAACAGAGATCTCGGCACGTTAGGTTAGGTTATGTTTCGTTTGTTTATATTACGTTTGGATAGGTTAAGATAGGATAGGGTTGACATTTGTTCTATGGACTGCAATCCGGTTGATTTCTACGCTATACATTGCTGTACTATACTCTGCTCGGCAACCGGGATGAAGAAATAATGCTCGTGGCACGCTAGGTTTAGTCAGGTTACGTTTTGTTACGACAGTATAGTCTATGTTTGGTTAGGTTTGTTACG
>NW_016926154.1:0-2624 GCF_001483705.2 Eufriesea mexicana
TTCTATAGCATTGCAATGGCTATAGTACGCCAATAGGATCCTTCCTCCTTACGTATGCAAGGGTGATAGCTCACTACGTTATTAGTCGAAAATGTCAAAAAAATTGATTTTTCCATCCTGATCCTGTAGCAATGCAACGGCTACAGCACGTCAATAGAATCCTTCATCCTTATTTATGCACGAAAGTTAGCTCACCACGATATTAGCAGAAAATGTCAATGAAATTGAATATTCCGGCCAGATTCTAAACCACTGCTATGGCTATAGCGCGCCAATCGAATCTATCCTCCTCATTTATGCAAGTAAGTTAGTTCACCACTATATTAGTCGAAAATGTCATTAAAATTGTGTTTTCCTGCAAGATTCTAAAGCATTGCATTGGCTAAAGCGTGCCAATGGTATCTTTCCTCCTTGTTCATGCCAGACAGATAGCTTACCACGACATTAGTCCAAAATGTCAATAACAATGTATTTACCGGCCTGATTCTATATTATTGCTATAGCTATAGCACGCCAATAGAGTCTTTCCTCCTAAATATGGGAGAACGTTAGCTCACCACCATATTAGTCGAAAATGACTATAAAATTGAATTTTCCAGACCGATTCTATAGATCTGCAATGGCTATAGCACGTCAATATAATCTTTCCTACTTATTTATGAAAGAAAGTTAGCTCACCACTTTATTAGTCGAAAATGTCTATAAAATTGAATTTTCCGGCCTGATTCTGTATCATTGCTATTGCTATAGCACGGCAACAGGGTCTTTCCTCCTAAATATGGTACGATCGTTTGCTCACCACGATATTAGCGATTATGTCAATCAAGTTGAATTTTCCGGCCAGACCCAATATCAATGCAATGGCTATAGTATGCCAATAGATTCTTTCCTCCTCATTGATGCAAGAAAGATAGTTCACCACTATATTAGACGAAAATGACTATAAAATTGAATTTTCCAGGCGGATTCTACAGCTCTGCAATGGAAATAGCATGCCAATGAAGTCTGCCCTCCTTATTTATGAAAGAAAATCTTATCACCGCGATATTAGTCGAAAATGACAATATAATTGAATTTTCCAGACGGATTCTGTAGCATTTCAATGGCAATAGCACGCCGATAGGATCTTTTCGCCTTGTTTATGCAAGAAAGCTTGCTCACAACGGTGTAAGTCGAAAATGTAATAAAAATTGTATTCCCAAGCCTGACTCTATAGTATTGCAATGGCTGTAGCACGCCAAAAGGGTGTGTCCTCCTTATTCATGTAAGAATCTTTCCTCACCACGATATAAGTCGAAAATGTCAATAAAATTGAATTTTGCAGGCAGATTCTAGAGCATTGCTATGGCTGTAGCACGCCAATAGGACCTTTCCTCTTTATTTATGCACGAAAGTAAGCTCACAACTATATTAGGAGAATATGATATTAAGTTCTATTTTCCAGCAAGAATCTAGAGCATTGCTATGGCTGTAGCACGCCAATATGACCCTTCCTCCTTATTTATGCAAGAAAATTAGCTCACCACAATATAAGTCAAAAATGTCAATAAAATTGAATTTTCCGGCCAGACCCAATAGCAATGCAATGGCTATAGCACACCAATAGAACCTATCCTCCTTATATATGCTTGAAAGTTAGCTCACCACGATAAAAGTAGAAAATGATAAAAAGTAGTATTTTCCAGGCGGATTCTGTAGCACTGCAATGGCAATAGCACGCCGATAGAATCTTTTTTCCTTATTTATGCAAGAAAGTTTGCTCACAACGGTATTAGTCGAAAATGACAATATAATTGAATTTTCCAGCCGGATTCTAAAGAAACTTACATCACCACGATATTTGTCGAAAATGTCAATAAAATTGAATTTTGCAGGCAGATTATAGGGCATTGCAATGGCTGTAGCACGCCAATAGGACCTTTCCTCTTTATTTATGCACGAAAGTTAGCTCACCACGATATTAGTCGAAAATGACAATATAATTGAATTTTCCAGCCGGATTCTATAACAAATCAATGGCTATAGCACGCCGATAGAATCTTTTCCCCTTATTTATGCAAGAAAGATTGCTCACAACGGTGTAAGCCGAAAATGTAAAAAAAATTGTATTCCACAGCCTGATTCTATAGTATTGCAGTGGCTGTAGCACGCCAATAGCATCTGTTCTCCTAATTCATGCAAGAAACTTAACACACCACGATATTAGTCGAAAATGTCAATAAAATTGAATTTTGCAGGCAAATTCTAGAGCATTGCTATGGCTGTAGCACGCCAATAGGACCTTTCCTCTTTATTTATGCACGAAAGATAGCTCACAACTATATTAGTAGAATATGATATTAAGTTCTATTTTCCAGCAAGATTCTATAGCATTGCAATGGCTATAGTACGCCAATAGGATCCTTCCTCCTTACGTATGCAAGGGAGTTAGCTCACCACGATATTAGTCGAGAATGTCGAAAAAATTGATTTTTCCATCCTGATCCTGTAGCAATGCAATTGCTACAGCAAGTCAATAGAATCTTTCATCCTTATTTATGCACGAAAGTTAGCTCACCACAATAAAAGTAGAAAATGATAAAAAGTAGTATTTTCCAGGCGGATTCTGTAGCACTGCAATGGCA